>NW_009231247.1:0-385 GCF_000690835.1 Fulmarus glacialis | reverse complement strand
CCCCAGCCGCCACTCAAAGTAGATTCACTTTTCTAAGTGACACGCAGAGACAGCTGTGCGACTGCCCATATGCCAAAGGAAGTTTTGTGGCTCAATTTCCAAGTATCATTTTGAAAATGAGTTTCGCAGATAGTAAAAGCGTCAGGTACACATCCATCAGCGACGCTTCCTGCGCGGCGGCGTGTTTCAGGCACAGCAACGGCAGCAGAACGTCAGCGGTGAACAGGTTAAAATGTTCAGTGCGGCGCCAGTAATGTAACCGGTTTATTTAAATAACCGGGGCCTTACTGGCACCGCAGAACTGAGCAAACCCCGCTGTATTACCTGTGCTCTCCAGCAGGAGAAAAGGGCCCTGGGATTTCGGGACGCTCGGTAGCTCCTTTAG
>NW_009231246.1:0-1802 GCF_000690835.1 Fulmarus glacialis | reverse complement strand
ACGCTCGCCCCTGCACACGCGTGCGCGCCACGTCGTTGCACACGTGTACCTGCACGCGCACATCCCCGTGTCCTCATACGTGTTCTCACGTCCCCGCACACGTATGTCTTCACGGTCTTACACACGTCCCCACGTCCTCGCAGACGTGTCCCCATGTTCTGGCACACACACGTGCCCGTGTCCCTGCACACGTGTGTCCCTCACATCCACACACGTGTCCCCGCACACACACATCCCCACGTCCCTGCTCATGCATGTCCCCAGGTTGTCACACACGTATCCCTGCACACATGTCCCTGCACACATGTCCCTAGGTCCTCACACACGTGTCCTTGCGCACGTCCCCATGTCCCTACACACGCGTGTCCCCAAGTCCTCACCTATGTGTCCTTACACGTGTCCCTGCACACACGTGTCCCCTAGGTCCTCACACACGTGTCTCTGCACACACGTGTCCCTGGCCACGCGTGTTCCTTGTGTCCACACACGCGTGTCCCTGCACATGCGTGTTCCCAGCTCCTCACACATGTATCCCTGCACACACGTGTTCCTGCACACACGTGTCCCTGGTCACGCATGTTCCTTGTGTCCACACACACGTGTCCCTGCACATGCGTATTCCCAGCTCCTCACACATGTATCCCTGCACACACGTGTCCCCGTGTCTTTGTACACACGCCTCCCCAAGTCCTCACACACGTGTCCTGCACACATGTTCCCATGTCCCTGGACATGTGTGTCCCTCGGGTCCTCACACACGCATCCCTGCACATGCATGTCCCCGTGTCCTCACACACGTCTGCACGTGTGTCCCCGGGTCCTCACACACGTCTCTGCACACGTGTTCCCATGTCCCTGCACATGCGTGTCCCAGGTCCCCACACGTGTCCCTGCACACGTGTCCCCATGTCTCTACACGTGCGTGTCCCCAGATCCTCACCCACGTGTCCCTGGACACGTGTCCCCTCCATGTCTCTACACGTGCGTGTCCCCATAAGTCCTCACATACGTGTCCCTGCACATGTGTCCCCTAAGTCCTCACATACGTGTCCCCTGGGTCGTCACACGTGTCCCTGCACACACACGTGTCCCCATGTCCCTACACCCACGTGTTCCCCCTGTCCTCACACACGTGTCCCTCCACACACGTCCCCATGTCCCTGGACACACATGTCCCCTGGGTCCTCACACATATGTCCCTGCACACACGTGTCCCCAGGTCACCACATACGTGTCCCTGCACACACGTCCCCATGATCCTGTACATGCGTGTCCCCAGGTCCTCACACACATCCTTGCACACGTGTCCCCATGTCCCTGCACATGCGTGTCCCCAGGTCCTCACACACGTGTCCTTGCACACACGTGTCCCCCCTGTCCTCACACACATGTCCCTGCACACACACATGTCCCCATGTCCCCGCACCCACGTGTCCCCCCGTCCTCACATGTGTTCCTCGACACATGTCCCCATGTCCCTGGACATGCGTGTCCCCTGGGTCCTCACACATGTCCCCGCACACACGTGTCCCCGTGTCCCTGGCCACACGTGTTCTCTAGGTCCTCACACACGTGTCCCCACACACGTGTCCCCTAGGTCCTCACACACGTGTCCCTGCACACACGTGTCCCTGCACACACGTGTCCCTGCACACACGTGTCCCCAGATCCTCGCACACACGTGTGCCCTAGCTGCTCACACACATGTCCCTGCACACACGTTTCCATGTCCCTAGACACGCGTGTCCCCTGGGTCCTCACACACGTGTCCCTGCACCTACATGTCCCGCGTCCCCGCACAC
>NW_009231245.1:71761-135341 GCF_000690835.1 Fulmarus glacialis | reverse complement strand
AAGATATACAGAATTTGCTTGCAAGACGTGCACCATCCACTGACATATTTTTGTAAATCCCAAAAGGGGGGAAAAAAAACCCCACAAAAATACCCCCCAACCCCAAGATGAAGAAGAGAAACTTTTCAAACCTTTCTTTCAAACACATTTTTAAAAAATGCAGCAGATCTATTGGGTCTCATGACGAGTACTGACTAGCCTGAAGTCTCCTGATACAAATTCTGTCAGCTCTGCCAAAAGCTGAGATTATTTTGGGCTTGTCCAGATCATGTAAAACCCGTTCGCACCCTCTTATCCTGGCACCAAATGTACCGATGTACTGCTCTGGCTGGGTCATGCTGCTGCTCTGACCAGGTCAGGTATGATGCAGACATAAAAACCAAACATGCCCGGCGTGGGAACATGCTGCAGCCGGCGTTTCCTCCCCGGTCCTCCCGTCCTGGGAGCAAGAGAGAGTTTCACTGTGCCACCCCACAGGAGAGGGCTTCTGGGGGCCAGAGCTTGCAGGGGCACTTGGGGATTGCTCGGTTCTGCTGATGGCAACTCTCCTCCACCAATGACTCAATAAAACCTCGCAGCCAGCTGAATCAGCACCGATACTGTGTCTTTAGGTCTTGCCAAGACAAAGTCGAATACTGCGGATAGTATGGCATCTCCACCATGCCCAGATCTATGAGCTACTTAACAAAGTCAAGGTAGTCTAAGGAAACGTGATGACTGCTAGAGCTTTCTGCTGATGGCAACTCTCCTCCACCAATGACTCAATAAAACCTCGCAGCCAGCTGAATCAGCACCGATACTGTGTCTTTAGGTCTTGCCAAGACAAAGTCGAATACTGCGGATAGTATGGCATCTCCACCATGCCCAGATCTATGAGCTACTTAACAAAGTCAAGGTAGTCTAAGGAAACGTGATGACTGCTAGAGCTGCCACGGAGAAATTTGGAGTAAGACACTAGCGAAATACAGGAGACCGTGCACAAGCCGATATTGGCTTCATGACCAAGGGTTTCACAGCCCCTTTCTCTTTGAGAGCAAGATCTGCTGGGTGTAGAGAAATAGCGATACAGCCAGTCATCGTTGTCACCAGCTAGGGAGGAATCTCAGCCATTCCACAAACCAAGCAAGTGATGGGGACTGAAATGCGCCCAACAAAGGGAGGGGAGTTTCTGTGTCTGAAATTGCTATTCTTTTTCCACATTGGTGAAACTCAAGTCTGCTCAACTACGTCTGCAGAGAAGCATGAAAATTCCTCGCAAGAAAAACTTGTGAAAACAGTTGGTGTCCTTCGCAGACCAGAGATGCTGACAGACGGCTCTCAGGAAGTGAATGGGAGCACCGCACGAGAATATTAACATCTGCCCACCAGGAACGAAGCTCCGGGGCTACGTTTTCCAACAACTGAAACAAACTCACAGAGTTTGGGCAGCTGCCTTTGAATGCAGAGTGTTCAAAGATTTGCATCTCTCCTCTCCAATTTGACAGCGCAATCATGTGTAATACTCCTGGTGGCTAATTTTCCCCATACACTTGGTTTCCATTGCTGCAAACTGACTGGGTGCTCTGATAGCCTGCCAGCTGTTGGGATTTTAAGGCCACAAACAAACACTGTGCAATTATTCTTTTTTGCATGTGCTTGTTTTTAATATGTTCAGATGTGGAAGTACTTAACTGCATAATGCCCCAGATGTCTAAAGGCCTCTCGGGGATGAGAGCATGCATTGGTGATATTGTGGCCTGGGACAGTGCTTTTTGTGTGCATTAGGAATTACTACAATTAGTAATGGAAATTTAGGACAGGAAACCACCTACCTAGAGAAGAGATTGACTACAGACGGATACATGCACGTAATTCTGAAAACCAAGCAATATTTAACATTCAGATAAAATGAAGATAAGTCTGAAACTCAGACACTCAAAAAGCAAGTTAAAGTAGGTCAGTGAGTTTAGACCCAGCACTGCAGTTTGAACAACTCACAGAAAATATCTGCATATTTTTCAAAACATAGGCACTGCCTAAAGCCATTGCTTTGCAGCAGATCCAGAAGTCGACTGAACATCCAAAAGTCTGATCCAAGACCTTCCAATGCTGCAATAACATAAAAAATGAGACTAAATCATCATCCTTTTTTAAGAAGTGTTCAGTCAGGGAAAAAAATTTAAAAGGGTTAAGCTTCAGCTGACACGCGCCCTACTTCTCATATGAGCTTACTAGGAACAGCGGTGGGAATGCATCTCTGTGAGAGAAAGCCAAACACGAAGCTTGGTTTTGGCCTTTGAGTCATACTGTCATGCCCCACCTCGAGGTTTGTGCGGTGCCACAGTACTTCCCTCTGGCTCAGTCATGCCCACCACCGGCTGCTTCGTGCAAGGGCAGAGCCTACCTACAGCCAGGGCTACCAAAAACCTCCCTGCACTTGACAAGGTTGATTTAGTGTTAGGGCATGGAGAAGAAAAGGTAGCAAGTATTCAGCTTCCCCTGGGCAATGTAGGTTAGTACCATGGAGGTAACGCTTCTCAGAAATCCCAGCAGGGCACCCAGAAATGCAGCAGTCCTATCAACTGGTCGCCATTAGGAAAGCATGCAGCAGGATCACTGTTTCCTCACACGGGTCCAATGCTAGTAATAAAAACAGAGTTAATGTTAACTTGTTACTGGGGAAGAGCAGCAGCATTGGCCAATTACTGGGGCTGGCGGGTGACTTCTTCCTTTTTGTGTTGGTATTCTCTCCTGAAAACACAGAAACTTCTGGTTTTGGCATGCTGTTTCTCTGCAGGTTTTCAGCCCAAAACAAGAAAGTTGGTTTTAAAAAACTAAAAAAAAAGAAGAAAAATAAAAAGAAAAAGAAAAAAGAAAACCCCCAACCTAGAATAAAGTGACACCATGTAGCTGGCTAGAATCCTTAATCTCTCTTGATAGCACAGGAAAGCTTGTACAGACTTTCACAGTGAATGACTCAGGTTGGTATTTAAATTTATTTGGGAAGAAATCAACCTAAAAATATACGTGAAGACTGATGCAGTTTTCTAGGTTAGGTCTGCCTTATTTAGTGAGCCTCATTATATGTTCAATGACATAAAACCAGGTGGCAGTTGACACACTAAACCAGTCTAAACAGGTCACAGTCTGCTCCAATGTCAATCACTTGCCTGGGGTCAGGAAGTAAAAGTAGGCCATGACTTCAATTCTAAAAACATCAGGTTCGGTTTTGTTCCTTGTTAGTTTGTTCAACTCTCATGTTGAAATACAGTGCTCACATGCATCCCATGTAAGTAGCTGAACCTCTGAGAATATCTTCAGTAGGCAGCCACTGCACAGGTTTGCTGCTGCGCCTCACCATGCGGTGTCCACCCCTTCCTTTTTTGGCTGCTGAAAGGGTGGTTGTTTATTATCCCTCCCGCCTCGAGCAAAAATCATTTCAAATTTCACAGAACAGCTCTCTTAAACAGCTCGCTCTATGTATGCCAAAGGTATACACAGTCACGAAACATACTTACTGGGATAAAAGTCTCAGCTAATAGACCGGCATCACGATCTTTCCTTTGGTGCAGCTCTGCTGATTTACATCAGCTGATTGATACCTCTGGTGCCTCTCTTTTCAGTTAGCAGGGTAATTGCAATAATATACTTTTTTGCTAAAATAGAGTTTTCTGAAAATATACCGTACACAGCAGCCAGCCAAAAGCTGACGCTGTGTAAAAAGAGAGCTTTTGTAAAACTGCATTTTCTGTGAAACAAAGGCATAGGTTTATTTCAATGGGCAGCACTTAATTGTACAATCTTACGAGGTTCATTCCGTGGTTTCCTATCTCCAAATAGTTACTCCATAGGAAAAAAATTAATATTCCGTGAAGTATCAAAACTCAAAATACAGCATTTTAATTTCTTTTCACCTCCAATCCAGCTGTAAGGCCAGGAATTAAAGAGCAGGGTTCTCCTTTTCAGTCCCATGTTAAAGTGCAGTGAAAGCTGTGGTAGGTCAGCAGAGAATTGGCCTGAGATTTTTCCACTGGGGACATACCCGGTCTGGGTTTCTTTTAGTATGCAGCACCGCTTTTGCTGTGTGATACTTCATCATGTCAGTGATGCTTTCACCAGGTATTTGGGAGGCTTTAGTAATAAAAACACAGGCAACTGCTGAATCAAGTGAAAATTCATCACAATCCTTTTAGATAAGATGCTGAAGAACCTTTGACACAAGTCTTTCAGTGATAAATTTCTATTGTGTATTAAATAAAATTACTTAGAATCATATTCCAGTTTTTAATTCCAGGCAGCTATGTGGATCATAAACATTCCTAAAGGATCTGAGGTAAATTCAATTACTGAGAAATGTTTCACCTGATATAGAAAAGTTGAGTGGTGTGCATTATATTAATAGATGTTTGTTTATTGATTTCTGAGGAGTTATCCTATTACAGTTTTTTAATCCTTCTAAAGACTGCGTCAGGGTTTTGAAAAACACTTTGGGTCGCAACAGTCATATTGAAGGAGCCACTTATTCAGTCTTAGTGTGAGGGAAAAAAAATAGCATTTTTAAATCTGTCACCAATTGGAAACTCAGATTTAAATTTGACAAGGGTCAAACCTGGATTAAGTATTTTAAATGTGCTTCTCAATAGAAAAGAGTGAACAAGCAAAAAAATTCTGAGAGTTCATAGATGGAAAAAAATATTGCTGTGCAAATGTTGAGAGAAATTTGGTGGAAACTTAGATGGAAGCTTTCCAAACTCTGATGCATACTGTAGCATAAACTGGGTTTTAATGGTGTCTTCCATTAACTGTTGTCTGTATCACAGCTCTGTGTGAATCAGTAAATTCAGTGTAATATAGTACAAGTTCAGCATATATATAGGTGCTGCATTGGGGAGGTAGTTTAATTAATGATTATAGAGTGATTTGAGAGCTCTCAACGGAAATGCCACATACTCTTGCTGTTATTAGGCAGGCATGCCTGGGTTGACTTCAGCAGATCTGCAGCTTCTATTGGATATGGAGATACTAACTCCTTCCCAAAATTACCGCTGTTGAGAGATGCGTGAGCTGTATCATGTGTCTCGTGTCAGTACCCAGCTAGAGGCAGCTGCTTGCTGGGGTGGGCAGCAGGAGCGAAAGGGCTTTTCAGATCGTAGGCTTCAACTACGGCTGACAGAAAGTGGCTGAGTAAGGCCTTTGAGTTATGACCATGAGTCTGGAGGAGATGAGTCCTGTGCTGCTTAGTCCTGATGCAGTTTTCATCCAAAATCACTGTGCATGGGCTTTCCACAGAGGATATGAGTTATTGCCAGACCTCTTTTAAATACTTGCTTGTCCCCTGCTGCAGAATGGGATACAACAGTGCCATGTCCTCTTCTTCCCTGTTTCCAGCAAAAGAAACTCTCGGTCCAACCCAGTACCACTTCTTTTAGCCACCCGTGTGTTCTCTTTTCTTGTGGCTGGTTCAAAGTACACCTTTACATACTAGACACTAAACAAAAATGAATTCTCCAATTCTGTATGTCTGAACACAAACTTCAGACTGAGCCATAAGCACTTAAAAACAAAACCCAAATCCTGGGACCAAGGAAAGAGACTTGTGCTTCACAGTTCTATAAATACATTCTGATTTTGCGAAGCAACATAGTGCTAGTGCTTGTCATTACCTGGTAAAATAAATATATGTGATCTATCTAAAAAAAAAAAAAGTACTTTTTAGATTTATATGTGAATCTCCAAAACATGCTAAAGCTGGTTGTGGGAATATTTGGTGGGGACTGCAAACTAAAGTGAGATCATTTTCCCACTGGAATTGTTGATTACTCATTTTTCTTGTTTTCCTTTATAGGAACTCTCTCCAAGGTTATATATTTTAGGATCATAAGTGTAATTGTATCCTCAGAGCACATCAGTTCAGTTTATTAGAGAGCATCATGGCACGTGTCATATGAATTCACTGGTCAAATGCTATCTAATTCTGGTCTGCTTTAGTTCAGATTATCAGTAGTTTGTAAGTGTAAGACCATGATCTTTGTTGTCAATCAGTAGATATCCAAAACAGAGATCATCAAACCTTTTTCTCAGAGTTATCCCGCTGTTGACAACGTAGGCTCCTTAGTGATAGAAACGAAAAGTGCTCTGTTTTGTTGAGTTTGTTGAAGGTCTGCAGGTAGTGCTCTGTTTTAAGTTTCAGAATAATTGGAAAATAACCAGTCATCTTCTATTTACAGGAGCACATTTTCTAGAATAAAATTGAGAACTCTGCCTTGTAACCACACCTTAGCATCCACCACTGAGAAATCAGTGTAAGTTTTAATAAGATCTTTAATGAAATTGAAAGTTTTTGTTAACACAATGTCACAGCTTCTCAAAGTATCACAGCTGTATATGTTTTCAATGTAAAGTATTAGTGGCTTGAATATAATGAAAGCATAAGGAGGAAAGATGTTCTACTGAAAAATCTATTTCTGACTTCAAAGAAGCTTAAACAGAAGAGGTAGAAAACATTAGTTCACTGATCGCTTTCTCCAGAGCCCTTAGAAGTCAATGGGAATTGCTGGATTGGATGCAATCAACCACAGCGAATGTGAAAGGTTGGTATGAAAATACCCTCATAAGCAAAACCAAATTATGTCTGATGGTTGTGGATGCCAGAACATTACTTTCCATGGGGATTCTTAAAAACATTACTTTTTCAACAAATAGATGTAAAAAAAATTTCATACTATGTTTTAGACCTATTTTCCAAGGTCCATGCTTTTAATTGCAGCCCACTGATTCAGCTAAGAGTGAGGAATTCTAACGTGCTCACACATTTGTCTCAAAATTGTTAAGTCTTTACATAACTGAGATAGTTATTAAATTTAAGTTACTTTTATGTATTTATATAATCTCCTTAAACTCATTATGATTGTGGGCAAGTTACTGTACTTGCTATTGAGCCAGGTTGCTGTTTCTTTCAGTTCAGGTTGTGTTAAGACTTTCATTTTTAGTACTGCTTCAAATCTACATATTTTGATATAACCAGTAGTGAATTCTCTAATTAAGCAAACGGGCTGAAATAACCGAGATTTACATTGATAGAGGAGTGTAGGAAAGTTTCCTTCTTGTAATACTTGGCTTGTACAACATTTTATTTCCCTGTTGTGCCCAGGTGATATTGGTTATCCACCACACAAAGTAAATTAAACAGCAGCTGGTTGGCTCCCACATTATTCTGTAGATGTCTTCAATACAGGTATTTCAAAATTCAGCCTGGTATATGACTTTTATATGTTTTACACTGAATTCTTTGGAGAGGAATGTCTGCCTTAGCATAGATACTTCCAGTCACACCTTCCTGGTATGGAAAGTCCTTTTATCACTTTAACCACAAATGTACTTTTTCTCGATCTCCACAAGCATGGGCATTTGCTGTTCTTCTTCTAGCTTCTTCTAGCCATTTTTTCACTGGCATTATCAATATGGGTGAAAATTAAAAAATCTTCAGACAAAAAAAAAAAAGGATTTGTCCTATTTATTTGAAAGATTCTGTCAGAAGCAAGGTCATAGCAAAAGACCTCAAGTGAGCCTGAGCAAGTATTATGTATACCAGGGAAAAGTGCAATCTCATTTTTCTTTAAAAAAAAAAAAAAAGAGATTTTCATTGTTTACAGGTTATTGTTGCTCTGATTAGCCATAGATCTTACTAGACTCACTGGAGGCACCCAGTAAGATCTTGTTTATCAGGATTGCAGGTGAAAGCTTAGAAAATGGAGAATTATAATAAGGTCAGCAGCAAAAGGCCAGAAGTACCTTCATGCTTCCCAGGCAGTGGGGCAGTGAGCCATGCTATACAGGTGGTAGGGGCAAATGCTTATTTCCCATTTGATGTACAGTGTCAACACACTGATACGTACTGCTAAACCTACAGGTTAAGGTTTTCAGCAGAATATGTAGTATGACTGTGGCTGATATTTTCTCATGCTGTCTCATTTTTTTTGTGCTTTGAAGACTAAGTCAGCCTAAGAGAGAAAGCAAATTATGAAACTTTCCCTGTAAGGGTGTTTCTTTTTCCAGGGTTACCTGTACTAAAAAGCATATTAGGGAGAAGAGGCAGTGGAGCCATAGCAACTAATTTGCACAATGGTGAGTGAAGACTTTGATTGTTTCTTGTCTGGCTGACGGACCTACATACAGCCCCTTCATGACTGAGCAGCCGCCTTTAGGGATCTCACCGCGATCTATGTTGGGGAATAGAAAAATCCATAACACACTGCATATTTTATCTCATATGTATGGGAATCCAAAGCTGTAGTCGCACTCATGAAAATGAGTGCAAACCTGCTATTCCAGCCTTTCTTGAAGAAAGCCCGAGGGCACTAAGAGACCTTAAGCATCCTCACATGGGACCTCACCCTCTCCCCATGGGTCTGGGAGCCCCATTCCACCTCTGGGTACCTGTACCGGTTTCCAGTCTTGTCCCCAGTCCAGTCTCCTTTTGCTCCTGGCAGGATCCCCCAGCTGGGCCCTGGCCCCAATCCAGCCCCTCGCCACCTCTGGGGTTGCCAATCGGTCCTGCTGCTGCCCTGGTTCTGCCCACTGCATTCAGGGGCTGGAGGATGGGGGCTAATGGCATCCTGGGCGGCATTAGGAGGAATGTTGCCAGCAGGTCAAGGGAGGTGATCCTTCCCCTCTACTCAGCACTGGTAAGGCCACACCTGAATTGCTGGGTCCAGTTCTGGGCTCCCCAGTACAAGAGAGAAATGGATATACTGAAAAGAGTCCAGCAAAGGGCCATTAAGAGGATTTAGGGACTGGAGCATCTCTCCTGTAAGGACAGCCTGAGAAGAGGGCTGGGACAGTTCAGCTTAGAGAAGAGAAGGCTCAGGGGAATCTTATCAGTGTATTTAATTGTCTGAAGAGAGGGTGTAAAGAAGACAGAGACTCTTTTCAGGTGCCCAATATCAGGACAAGAGGCAGTGGGCAGGAACTGAAACGCAGGAGGTTCCACCTGAACATAAGGAGAAGCTTTTTTACTGTGAGACAGTAACATAACACTGGCACAGGTTGCCCATAGAAGTTGTGGAATCTCCATTCCTGGAGATATTAAAAAGTCTTCTGGACATGGTCCTGGGCAGTCGGCTCCAGATGGCCTTATGGGAGAGGGGTGTTGGACCAGATGGCCTCCACAGGTCCCTCCCAGCCTCAACCATTCTGTGTAATTCTGTGTGGCAGGGCCCTGCCTGTGCCCAGGTCATCTTGGCTCCTTGCCACTGGGGGAAAGCCCCCATGCCTGCCTGACATTGGACACAGTTTCTATTCCATCTCAAGCAGCACAGCTCCAAGGGCAGCAGTGTAGAAAAAACAGCCAGCACATCTTAAAGATGCCTCACTTGCCTTATCCAAAACACCAATCGGCTATATTAAAAGCAGACATCAAGATGGACTGATTAAAATCATGAAGAGATCAAACAGACTCTCTCTGTCTAGCACAGCTCACATGTTAAACTTCACAAGAAGCAGGAACATTATAAATCCTGTAACATGACGCCTTTGGGAAATGGAAGATGCGTAGCAGAAAGGCAACGCTGAGGACATGCAATCCTGTACTAATATATACAACACCAAATATAAGATCTCTATATGGGGTCCCACCATTACTAGCTTTAACTCCTTTGACAGATCTTGAAGTAGCATTTTTTATCTGAAAAATAAGTTGATCTTGGCAGTTGAATAAGGTCTTTTGCCAGCCACCTCTCATCTCCTTCATGCAATGATTAATGTGATCAAATGGAAATCTTATATACAATAATGCTACAAGAAGATATGTCCCCAAGGATGGTGGGATAGCTGCTAGCATACTTACGTGAGGAAGCAGAAGGCTATTGTGTGTTGCCCTTTCACTATTCGCCCGAATATGTGGAAAAGGAGAAGTGATGGAAGACTTTAAGGACGCTTTAATTGCATAGCTATGGAAAAAAAGAGATGTGATTGTCCATTATGTTAGAGCTATCTGGCATCTTCCTCCAAGTTATTCTCTGGAAATTATTAGTTCAGGTTGTTCTTAAGATGAGTTCATCCTTCTGATAGTGATGCCTCATGACCAGGCAGTTTCTGGACTGTGTGTGGTGACACTGAGATAATTGTGCTTGGACAGGCAAGCCTAGGAAAAGCAGCAAGATTAGGAAGAATTCTGTACTAGATAAGATAAAAGATTCATCTCAGTCCAGTATTTTGGCTTGGGGTGTCTATTAGTGCATGTTTAAGGGTGACCATGAGAGAGAAAGCATACATTACTACTTCTGCCAGTGTGTCCTCTCAGCTTCTAGCAATCAGCATCTTAATATTTCTTGGAATCAGAATTCATACTCAAGTGTTGCTAATTGGACTAAACTATTCAATTTTCACGTTCAAGACTCAGCAGTCTACAAGTCCTCAGCAATCCAGGCTGTTCTGATAGACTTTATAACCTCATCTGCTCCTTTCATGATGATATAGAAGCCCATAATTCTCCATTTTAGAGTAATTTCTTGCTCCCAGTAGAGTCAAATAAGGCTCTGTACTTGCACCTAGGCTATTCATTTTTCTGTCTTTGGTAATGCTTCCCAGAGCATTTTTGCTCTCTAGCATCTTTGCTAGAGAACTGAAGGTCACCAGCTTAACCTCAGCAGACTGAGAGCCCAGCCCAGCCCAGCATCCAGAAGTCTTTGTTCGTTGATGATTGCAGGATTGCGTGCCTATTCTCTGTAAGTCATCAGGCTATCCTCAGTTGCTTTGCTGTCATCCAGAGACATTTGTCTTACCATTAGTATATAGAAGATGGAGGTCATTGTATGAGCTGACCCAAGACAGTTATTCAGCTTTCTCACAACCACAGTTGATGAAACAAGGTTCCAAGTGATTGGCATGTTTACCTTGGTAGCACTCTGTCCAGGAAAACAATACCTGGGGATGCAACATCTCTTTGTTTTTGGGAAGAGAGGTTGTTTTGATCATCAACTAAATCATACTTGGGATGAAGGATGTATCCAATGCTCTGCCAAGGCTCTGATGTTTACTTTCTGCTCTCTTCCACAGGTGCTGCTCTGGGATGGTGTTCAGTAAACATCCAGCAGTCAAACAACTCCATCAATGCTGCTAATGCCAAATTTTGGATGTCCACTAGCATAGCTCTTGTAACAAACACTGAGCTTCTACCTTGCAGCAGCTTTCCATGTATCAAAACTGCCATGGCAAGATCCCTTCTGGGCTTGCAGCATCCTCAAACTTGTCTTTTTCCACAGCTGCTTAGTATAAAGAGGATCACCTTGAGGATAATACTTGAATCTTTTAAGGACACCCTGAAATTCTTCAGCCAAATTGGTAAGATTAATACTACTGAATGTCAGGAAAAGGCTTTGCGTTCAAATATCTCCATCAAATCTTTTGAGTGGAGCCTCAGTCTCTGTAATGAAGTACCCAGCCAAGCTATTGGCCAGAAGAGAAGAAAGGCTGATCAAAGAGAAAACATAATAATATTCTAGTCACCTGAAGTTTGCATATTTGGCCTGTAACCATACCTGTTCATCCCGGACTGGCTTGTTTTGACATTGTTGTGTGTACAGATGGTGAAAGTGAAAACGGCTGGCAAACAGTGATTGTCAGTTCTGTTGGACAACTAATAAATGAAATATTGGTAAAGCTCCATAACAGAAACAAAACCAAAATTGTTGTAAACCTTCTTAACGTTTACAATCCTTGTATTGTTAAACTTTGGAAGTTTGGACTTTAGGAAGGTCCCTTAAAATAAAAAATAATAGTAAAAAAAAGTGGTAGCACTTTGTTTTCCATTTCTAGAATGGACTTTTCTGATTTTCATTTTTCTCAGTTACTAAATTAGAAGTATTGTAGTTGATCTATCTCTCAGTCTATGAAATTTCAGAATGAAGCTTATTCAGTCTCAGGACCTTGTTACACCAGCAGAGGCAATGGCAGTACAATAGTATCTCTTCTTTGGCTGTAACACGATTCCTGGGCTTGACCTGTAGCTCACTGAAGATAAATGGAGAGTGCTCATTGAGTTTATTCAGGCCTGAACAGAGATCTGAATTAAACTCAATACACAGAGAAAGATAAGATTTCATTTTTTTTATCCACAGAACTTGAAATTCTTCTCACAGCTTTGCCCACTGAGTCAAAGTCACTTTTCATTTAGTAACTTTTAGATGCATAGCCTTAACAGGAATATAATTTATTTTATCATCACTGGTTTAATTGCTTAGATTATGATGCTTCTTAATGTAAATGTAGAGAGTGTAGTTACAAACTTTCTCACAATATTTCACAAAAACTTAGCATGTTTCATGTGTTAGAGACAACTAAGCTGAATGTATATTTTTCCTACCTGAGTAACTTCTGAGTAATTTGTGAGAAGAGATACAACACTGAAGTTCGAATCTGTAAAATACGATGACATAAAACCCCCAAGCTTCTCATTACAAAGAAGTTCAGCCTTATATTTTTGATGCATGTCTAAGTTCTATAATGATTTCAGTTTACAGATTTGAAAATGCCCAGAAGACTGTATCAGCACCTTATCAGTTTCAGTGCATCCAATGTTTTGCTTAAATATGTCTGCTTCAGTTGATATACTGGCTAAAGGCCAATAGAGTAGTTTTACATTTGGAACAAGTTCTAAAATTTAAATCAGGAAAAGACCTTTGCTGCATTTTCTATCAACTCTACAAAAAGTCTACAGAAGAAATTATATATCCTAGATTCACAGTTGCAAAAGGATTAATAGTAATATTTTGTATTCAAGGGGACAAGAGAGATTGGTGTTATATAATACTTCAAAGCTGCTAAACAAAGCAACTTGATAATGGAGGTAATATGAAGTGAAATATCCAAGGTTTAAAGAAACTCTGATGGAATGATGCTGTTAAAGTCACCAGGAATGCTGCATCTCTGGAGGTAGCCTTAGCAAGGAATTAGGCCAACGAACTGAAGCTCTCAGCTTCATCTTTAATAGATAAGAAGCTCGTTTTGCAAAAATCAGTGTAGCACAGTTAAATTGAGGCTCTGGTAATTATAGTAGCTGAAGTTCCTCTGTTAGATCTCTTCCATACTTTCTGCTACTTAACTGTTTATGCTGTCCTGCTACCCTGCCCCTCTACCTTTTTCTTCCCAGCCTCCAGAAGAACACCAGAGTTGACTGGTTAGACATGGCATCCAAGAAAAACCAACTGGTCAGCAGTCAGGCAGTAAGTGACATTATGGTAGTATTTCAACTCTAGAACAATAAAAGCTAAGGTGTACAGAGAAACTACCAAGGGCAGTCTCAAAGTGCAGTAGGGTTAATGCATCTCTGCAAGAGAGAAGCAGCAGAGCGTGGAAGTATGTAGGGCAAAAGGTCAAACAGTTTTTGGTAACAGATTTAGATGTAGCTTATGGTCTGGGTTTTTAAGTGTAGTGCAGTCAAGAAGCAATAATGAAGTTTTGGAACCCACCTATAGTATTAAAAACTCTGCAGGTCCTGAAAAAAGATAGACTGGGTGTCATAACGCTTACTGAGCCCAGAAAAACATTAAGCAGAGAATGTAGCAGAATTACAAGGAAAGATTGGTGCAAAAGCCAAAGACTGAAAATCAAAGATAGAAAATATGTGGGAAAATCCCCAGAGACGAAACAGACATGCTGCTGCTGTTGCTGCCTTTCCCAGTAAAAAAGAGTAATAACCATTTTTCAGTTGATTTCCACATGACAAGATGACAAAAGAGCGCTTGGAATGACTATGACAAGAGCCTAAATGCTCCAAACCCTTACTAATTCGTATATATATGTTTTTTAGAAATAAATTCTAGCCTTTCATATGTCTGGTAAATGTAAATCAGTAACTTGAATTACCAGCTACTTACTCTTATATGCATACAGTGATGTGATAGTCTTAACTAGAGGGATTTGCAACCTTATTACTTTTTATCTCATTTGGAAAAGTATAAATTGGATGTTGAAACTGCAGTGAACCTTATTAAATACCTTCCCTATCCCCATTGGTTGCCTTAAGTGCACAGTAGTTCTTTCTTGTTGCTGTAAGAGGGATGAAAGATTTAGAAGCTCAAATCTACCTGAAAGGCAGCACACACATGCAGATCTGAAGAGGGTGCTTTCTCATTTGTAACAATGCCAAAATTTTATTGTGATGCCTTGGAAGCATCCCTAGGTATTGATTCTGAAAAATGATGGCACAGGTTCAGCCCTAGTGAAAGCAAGAGGGTCAGCTTATCCAGCTTGCTTTTGAGGACTTCAGCCATCTATCAAGTGAACATAGCAGTTTTTGCATATCCGAATGCATCATTCCTGTACAGCAAATTGTGTTAGCTAAATGCTTAGCTTACTCTCAAAGCTACTAATCTAATATACATTTCACAATTAACACTTTTTTTTCTCTCAAAATGAATGTTCAGTGACTTTTTGCTTTGAGATGCAGTTACTGTGATTTCAACTTTAAACAACTGATATTTACTATCAGAGAGGCTGCCAGCCCTTTCATTATTAGTCACGGGAATTGTCATGTGCTCCTTCCATTGTGCCTGTAGATCTTTTCCCTTCTCTGGCTCATGCTGCGTAACCTCCTTTCTCTCCTACGTCACAAGCGGTGCAATCCTTTTCCAATTCTGTTAAATGCACAGCAATAATCTCCTGCTAACGCACCAGCTCTGACTAAGAGAATAAGCCCTGTCACCTCCAAGCTCAAGCAGCTTCCTGAATAATACCACATGATGGGAGATTACATGCTTAAAATGTATTTCAGTCTTAGAGTTTTCTTGCTGGTTGTAAGTCATTCAAGCCCTTCCTTGCAGGTTGTGATGTTGCCCAAGTCCCTCCCCAGGCCTATAACCCCGTGGTCCATTGCCTAGTATGACCTGACTCTGTCTTTGGCCTTCTAATGGGTCTCCAGGTTGCTGGTGAGGCACATGCCTTCTGATGTGCCTTTAGCTCCCAGAGATGGCACTTTACCCTGTTCCTCAGCTCAGACGTTGCAACAAGAACGCTGTGCCCTGGTGCAGCACTTAGACCCCCAAAATTGCAAAGTCCTGTGCAAAACAGGTTGTGTTTTGCAATCCAGCTGTCTTAGAACATAGCTGATTATTAGCCTTCTTATTTACTTCTGTAATGTTGTAGATACATATGTATGTGTTCTTATTTATCTAGCTGGGATTTTCACTAAGTTTTCAATAAATATGGTAGGTATAAATCTTTACACATTTTTGGAAATAAAGCAAGCAGGTTGATATATCTGAATATCCTAAGAATATACACTAAGAATGGGGTCCCTGAATAGCTCTGTTACATAAGGTCTAAGATCATGTGCAAGTACTGGGGTACATAGGTGCTGTTTTATGAAATTTTACTATTGAAACAACTTTAGAAATTGGATGAAATGTTTCTTCTCATCTCTTATCATTTTTAAACTGTTTCTTTTCTCTGAACCCTGAAGACTGGCAAACAGGTACTCTAGGTTGCAGAATTCTGTAGTAAGGCTTTGACACATCATGCAGTCAGAGATCCGTAAAACACTATTTTCTTCTGCATATAATGTTGTGGGTTTTTTTTTTTTCTGAAACAGAATGATGCAGTGAAGCCAAAGTTATGCGGGCTGCCTGAGCTCATGATGTGCTCTACTACACAACTTTGAGAGTGATATTTTGCTCTGTGGTATGCTAGCTGTAAAATGAGGGTATTAGTTCTTGCCTTCTTTAGTAAGCCTATTTGAGGTGAGATAAGTGTGAAGGGATAATTATACATTATTAGTGTGATAACACTGGTTTTTTAATGTATGGTTTCATGCAATACTTCCTAAAAATCTTATTGCTATGCCATTGAAGCATTCATTAGCCTTTTCCCTGTTAAACTATGATTTTTCATTTTTTTTACAGGACAGCATGATTTTTCTGATTTTTCTCATGTAACTGTCTTTCTGGCTGGGGGCTTTCAACCAATGCTGAACTGAAGGAGAGAGAAGAGGTTTCTCTTTCAGCACGCTTTTCTTGGCAGGCGCATGAAATCGACACAATCTGGAATTATATAGAAGAGTTTTAGGGTGGAATTAATTTTCTTTTTATTTGGCTTTGCCATCCAGTCAAGGTTTGCCATCCAGTCAAGGTTAATTGCGTAGCTAAATATTTTCTAGTGAGTACCTAAGTAAGCTGTCAATCTTCCTCATGGTCTTGTTATTCTTTTTGAGTCTGCTGTAGAAACACTTCCGTCGATCCAACGTAATGCATATTTTCACATATGAAAAGAAATGAGTTTTCTTTCTATTGCAGAGTTGTGATTTTTTTAACCTGGGTGTACAAGTTTCTGTATTTAAGAAGTGTAAGCGTATTTGGAGGTAGCAGAAATAATTTATCACAAGTAGTAATGTAAGGGAGGTCAAGAGCATAGAATTCTTTCTTCTTGTGATTTCAGTTTGTTGCTACCAAGAATCTTTCTAGCCAAGAGACAATTATTCCTGCCCTATTACATAACTATAAATAACTGAAAATTCAGTGGCATTTATTCACAGAGCTGGAGAGATTACTAGGCACAACTTGGTTTTGAGGCATTTTCTGAGACGTAAAGCTTTTACCTGAGTTTTGCTCTGAAGTTTGAGCCTGTAGTGCGTTAGATGCATAATTTGTAAGGGTGTCAGGTAGCAGAAGGTCAAAAAGGAAGGTCTGGACTGTTTGAGGGTGTCTCTAGACTAGAACATGGCACAATTCAGAACGCCGGAGTTAAGTTGTAAAGTTACAAGGTGGAAGCTGGACTGTAGTCTCCATGCAGTGCTGAGTTTCATTATCCTGAGTGGGACTATGTGTGAAATACCATGGCTTATTTAAGCTTGGGTGACTTCTTCGAAGCATTAGTAAAACATAGACAGAGCATGCTTCTTTCAAGGTGCCACATGAGCTTGCACTTAAATTTTATGGACTCTGTAAGGTGCAGAAGCTTGATCATCTCCTCTGACAGATGTATGGAAACTCCATGAGTTCAGCATAATTTCTTCTTCATTTTAGATGGCAAAATCCATGACATGGGAAAGGGCTGTACGGTTGAATGACTCATAGTACACAAGAAGTCTGTAACTAAGATCTATTTTTCCTGACTCCTACTCCATGGATATGTCTCCCCTTACTCCACTGTCATGCTCTCACAATGTGCTATCTAGGCTTTGTTGCTGATACAATGGCATTATGAAAGAAACCTAATTAGAAAACTGAAATCTTCTCCTTTAACTCTAGAAAATCATGTGAAGTTAGAAATTCATGTGAAAGGTAGTAAAAGACACCATAACAGCAACACCGTAAGTTTTTAAAAATACATTTTAGTCCTGTATTTATTGAGAAATGTTATTAGTAGGTTTGGAACATCAAATGAACAACTGTGTCATGCAAGAAATAAGAAGCTGACAGCAAACGAGATCACAGACAGCTAAAGCAGAGCTTTTCTTGTGGTTCAGGTTTAATATCTGGAGGGACAAGCTATGAATGGAAGAAAAGGTAAGAAATTATAAATACCATTTTCAGCCAGTCAGTACTTAAGTCCCTGATTTGCTGAAAGATGTCTAGAATGTTACTTGAAGTCTCAGTTTTAAAACTGAGTACTTAGGAGCCTAAGGCCATGGTCAGCCAATGACTACAAACACAACCGTGCATGCTTAAGATGTTACTGCCCACTGCACGGCCACCCCCCACGCTGAGTCAGGAGAGCAGAGGTACCTCAGAAGGGGTATGAATTCTCCTAAATTGCCTCAGTACAAAGTTAGTTGGATTAGCTTAAACTGCTGTTCAAAGCTGTTTAAGCATTAGATAATTGACAACTATTGTACTTATGTTATTATGAAGCAAGCAATGGTAAACATTTTAATGTTGGTTTATGAGACAGCTAAAATATATTTTAAGCAAATAATTTAATAAAAGCAATAACAATAGTCATTAAACTTCTTACCAAGTATGCAGAGTGTACCAAAGACTTCAACAATTCACTACAATGCTGTAGTGCTTGAATTTTCAATCAAAATTGGCAGGAACGGTAAACTAATTAATGCTGGATTACAATGGAATTCCTACAAACGTGTATATGACATCTAGATTAATACCAAGTGAGGCCTTCATGATTAATGTTGCCATGATGAACACCAAAGGTATTAATAAAGATTAGACCAATTATTAGACAGTATCAACCAAAAGAAGATAGTTCAGTGCAAAAAGATGATGTTCGATATGAAAAAAATCAGTGTCACCCCTTAAAATTCATGTTAGCAAAATGATAAGGATCTGACTAAAATTGAAAAGCTCAGGCTCTTCTCTTAAAAATGCTGCAGCCTGATCCTTTCTGGTGAGGCAGGCATACGTTTCTGCTGCTTGAGGGGCACTCTGCATTGTCAGACAGAGGTGTACGCTGTACACTGTATTCAGCATGACCAAATTTGGATCCACCCAAGGACCATCAGCAGCATCGTTACGTACAGAGAAGAAAGCATTTCTAAAGTCTGCCAAATATGGTTTCCTTAAAACTCAAATAACAGAAGAAAACACCCCAAACCCTGATTCAACAGCCATACAGATGGCACATGTAGTAGTAGATGAAAAAGTTTTTCTTACTAGTTTTTTTGCATATCATTTCTCTGTAGACTTTCTTTTACCTCAGTAGCCTTCTCACCTTTGTCTCTGATTTTCTGCAGTTTATTTAAAGGATTAAATTTAATTGAAGTAATAGATTATCTGAGGATTTATTTTAAACTATAACTTACTATAACCTAGTAAAGTTTGCATGTGTGAAAATAAAGTGTGTTTTTATAATATGCTCACATATTTAAATTACTGACAACTGTTAATAGATTTCGGTGGAGTCATGTGGCAGATAATTGATCAGTTCATGGTAATGAACCGATGGAGCCAAAACAGGCATATTCACTGGGCATCATATGGTGCTGTAAGAGGAAGAACAACGTCTGGAGGTTGTTTGGAAGGAGAGAAGTGCAAGGATACAAGAGAGATTGATCCTATACACTGAGGGGATCGTTACAGATGAAGGTATAGGGAACAGGTCACAGAATTTCACTCACTTTTCCTGTCCTGCTTCTGAAAACCTGAACTCAGTTTAGTAATACATTTCCTCTGCAATGGCACCCAGTGCAAGGGGAGGGCTCGGAAGGTTGGCAAGGAGACAAGGACATGGTTCGGCATGCGCTATCTTGTCCCAGTTCATGAAATGAACATCCTGCCACTGCTGACGATCATCAGGTCATGGTGACCCTAGCCTCTATTTATTGCGATAGTGTATTGTTTGTTGTGTAACCACATGGGCATGATATATGTCATCAGCTCTCAAAAAGAAAAAATATATAAGGTGAGGCAGGAATGTCCCGGAGCCGAGCTCCAACTGGACAACTGACCCAACCTCCAAATGGACACCTGACCCAACCATACACTTTTCCCCTGCAACCCCTGGCATGGTTGGAGTGTTGATATATGATCAATAAACTAATAGCTATCTAGCCCCTGTTGTGGTCCCACATTTCACCTGACAGTATCGAACTGCACAACTGTTTCTGAGAACCTTTTCACCTACACCCAGTATCAGAATACAGTATTCTTGACATTTTTTTCCCATTTCTCTGATCACCAGTGAAAACACAGCAACCTCTATGGTGGTGAGTGAGGCTCTATGATGGGAGCTAAGGCTCTCCCCAAAGGTAACTGCCAGGCTGGAAAAGCATAAGGGACAACTAGATGAGCTACAGTAAAATAAACAGTGTGATCCAATTATAGTACTATTTTCAGAATATGTTTTTAAACATTTTTAACTATGTCACTGAAAAATGAAAGTGATAAGAAAAATCTTCCTGCCGCAATATCCAGAGAGGTTAGAATGACTTACATGCAATTAGTACTTTATTTGATTAATGTAGCTGTTCTCTGTCCACGGAATAGCTCTGTGAAGTCTGCGATGACCTTTAATGCATTTGGTTTTCAGAATTATTTGACAAGCATTACTTCAGTGTTTCTCATTTAAATCAAGCTTTCTGTGAGATTTTGATTTTAGTACTTCTGAAGTCTTGTTGGTTATGTGTGAAAGGTAAATTACGTTGTATTGCATTATCCTCTGATTGGACAAGTGGTGCAGGCAAGACGCTCCCCCATGCTTGTAAAATTTTTTTTTTTTTCTATAAACTTCCTCCTTCTCAGACAATTTAAACATGATTGCATAAGTATCCATACAGTTTACACTGTACAGAAATTGAACTGGAATAAATTTTAAAACATTTTTAAATAGTAGCAGGTTTAACCCCGGTCCAACAAATCTCCTGAACTTCACTCTGTATAATAGGAAATACAATCTGGGACATAGAAGAGAATAAAGATACGAGACAGATCATCATCAGCTCCCATAAAGAGCTCACCAGATAAGTCCTGTGCTCTATGGCTGCGGGTCAGCCAGAGGGACAACGTTAGTACAGCAGAGTTATTTCTGAACCAGGAAACAACTTTTCAGCAAAGTCCAAATTTTCCCCATATATGCTTTTGGTTTTTACAGAAAGTTCCCTTTCTTTTGAGAAACTGGAAAGATGACGTGAGTCTGCATTTCTGTCAAAGGTGACGTCTTGCCATGGAAGGAAAATGGCAGCATATGCATGATGCCAGGGCAAGCCACAAATGGACACTTTAGGGCCTTCCTTATGTAGACTACAGGAAAGAAGAGGTGCTTGCTGAGCTTTCAAAGCTGCAAAGCAGCTATATAAACCCTCTTCATTTCAAACTGGTGTTGAGGCCAAATGACCTAATTGTCTAAGGCCAAATTCACAGCTGAAAAGATCTGCTGATGCAGCTCTGCTACCAAGGCCTGCTCGTGGTAGTGTCGTTAAGACCTGAAAAGATTGGTTTTGCCACCATAGCCAGTTCTGACTCCCTGGGTGAAATCTACTAACAAATTAAACCTTTAAGGAAAAACACTCTTATGCTTTTTGCACCAGAGATTCTACTGCAAAAATATTACTGAAATGAAAATTTCCTCTCTAGACCACAGTGTTGTAAGATTTTTGTGTTAGACTATGACCTTTGAGAAATCAGCAATGAAGTTTTATAAAATTGAATGGTGAAGCCTTTTCAAAGCATATGTTTCAATCTAGAAAGGAGGTTTCCAAGGGCTTGCCTTGTGTTGAACAACATACTTGCCAACTGAGTAACATGGTACCAAGCCCACGACAGTAAACCCTGCTGAGAGGTAAGATGTATTGGATCAGGTTTGGAGTTGTTCTACTGTGGTTGCACCCCTCTTAATTCACTTGTATCATGGACAGAGCAAGCTCACATTTGCCTAGAAAGTATTATGTGGACATACAGTAAGATGCAGCTGCAACAATACAATTTTTTAAAAAACATAGTAGCAGTAGAAACGTTCCCAGAGAAATACCGGGGTAGAAGGCATGTCTGAGAACAATAGCAGATGAGATGATAATGTGACTGCTTTGGAACTCCTATAATGTTTAGTGGTCTACAATGAAATAATTTGACTTTAAAAAAATCAAATGTCAGTGGATGTTTTTCCAACTCACCACATCCACTGACCTTTGCATTGACTGTTCTCTGTCTGCCTTTGAGATGGAGCACATGCAGCATGTGGAGTCCCATGTCGTGTCGGTCATCATTCTCTACTTGACATTTCTTGTGTTCCTAAGTCGATATGTTCCAGATTAATGAGGCATTTGTTCTCAATCAAGAAGCTATTTAAGAATACACTTTTAATTGTAATGGGTTGTATATGATTAATTATTTCTACATGGCTTGCTCATATTTTTGGATAGTTCAAAGCAGATTTTTTTTTCCACTGGGTATTGCCCAAATCTTTTCAATGTTCATACTAGTTATCACCCAATAATTTATGGAAGTGAATTGTCTTCATGAGGCGTTGTGAACTTTGAGAAATTTGCCTGGAGCTCTTTGCTGTAAAGACCTTCAATGTTCTTTGTCTGTAAAAGGAATAAGAGGGTTGGTTGAAAAAGCTGTGTGTTTAAGTTAATTTGTGGGTTTTTTTTGAAAGACTCCATTGTTTTAGGACTACTCATCTCACAGTTGGTTCTGATGAGAGTATGTAGCCATTTTAGTATTGTTCTGTGCTCATCCTTCTGCCTTAATAGAGGTCTACTCTTTTAACTCAGCTATGTCTTTAGAAGAAACTGTGTTTCAATGGCCAGTACATTCCAAACTGGACCAAGTTGTTCCCTACATGTGTGCTCCCTGCATGGGGAAAAGGGACGTGCCATGTGTTTTCATTTGCAAAGCTTGCTTCAGACTTTTTTCACACCCTGAAGAATTTCCGTTTGTTGCTGTTCTTGAAAGGACAAAAGGCTCAGTGCCTCAGGGCTCTGGGTCCTGAGGGATTATTTGAAAACTCTGATTTTATGACTTTTTATTTCTCTTGATTGCATGCAACATAATTTTGGCAAGTGTAACTGTGGACATAATAGTGATCTGCACCCCAGACTCTGAGCTCAGAAGAGAGTTTGTATTCATAAGGGAAGAAGAGATTTTCTCTCCTCTGAATTAGTAAATAATTAAATTAACATTAACATTAACTTAATCCTACCCTTCCCATATGATCTGTTGTATGTGGCTACAGAGATTGCTAATGAATCACCTGTAGAAGGATTCAGGTGCAGAGGCGGCTTTTTCCCTTTTCAACATCACTTTTGTCTGCAGCTGTCAGATAGATAATCTGATCATCCACTCACAAGATAGATACATTATCCTTTTATTAAGTGGGTCCAGTCTAGTAAAATAAAAGCCATGAAAATGCTACAATAAAAGAATAATAAGAACCCAAAGTGCTTGTTAGAGCTGTCTGTAGATAGCAGTCTGCTATTCACTGCCTTGTGACCGATTTTTTACAAGTTTCATGTGAAATGTACTGTGGGCAGCTGGCATCCAGCTATTTTTCTTGGCTGTTTCCATTTTAGATGAGCAGGGGCAACATTAAGAGGAAAGATCCATTTGTTCAAAGGGATCCATTAGGTCATAACTTAGGGGCTATCACGTCAGATTATGTGCTATCTGTGGGTGGCTTTTTGTAGCATATGGTGATTGAATCTATGTTCTCTCCTTCTCTTCTCATACAGAATATGTCATGAGGAGCGGCTCCTTCAGAAGAGCTTTCTCTGTAGGAAAGACATTCAAATTACATTGATTTTTCCTAGTATCTATCATGGCAGTATGTTCCTGCAGGGCGAGGGACAGAGCTTTGTCAGTTAGGTTTACAGGGCACAAGTGGTGCAGAATGACTTAGCAGAGAAGTAAAAGGAGGAATTGCAAATGAAAGAAACCGTAGAGTCGTGACAAAGTGCAGAGATGATGAAAACAGCCAATAACCACCTCTCACCCCCCCCCTAAGTGTGGTGTGTCATTCAGGGCTCTTCTCACAAGTGCCAGTGACTAATTTTGGTGAAATTTCGAAGGTTAGCACCCTTCCCCATTCCTCAGTGGGGGGTCATCGCCCTTGATGCAGAGGCAACAGATCTGAATGTGTGATTGCATATAAGGTACCACAGCTCATGGCTGATTTGTTTTAATTTAAACTGCTGTAGAGTGTATTAATACACAGAGCAGTAGGATGAGACAACAGGAGAGTAGAAACACTTGACTGTTTCGCCAGCCAGGAGAGCAGGTGGGAAGCATAATCCTCTACTCTTCCCAATGCAACTTGATGGTGCTTGTGGGTCAGAGCTTTTGTTCTAGAAAGCACTTCTCCTATCCTGGTGGCGAGAGGCTGAATTTTGCTCTCAGAAGTGCTTTTGTATAGATGCATGCATGTGAAGGGGGTGAGATGATGGCAGAGATGAGTAAAGAAACTCTCTGAAGTACTGGTTTTGAACTCTGTGGCTACAATTGCACTGTCAAAAAAACCCAACAACCCAGCTTCAAGAGAGTACAGTATGTGTTAGCAATTTTGCCAATGAAGTTCATTTTACTGCAAAGAAAAATAACAACTTAATTTTTTAGCCTGAAAGTTAAGACACAGCAAAAGCCTGTTTGAGTTAGCCTGTAGAGAGGCAGAGCTGAGACATGGAACAGCTATAGTTAAAGGCAAAAGGGCATATGTGGAGACTGACAGAGAAGCAAAAGTGAACTAGAATTGTTCGTGTCTCACTGAAGCTGAAAAAGTATGCTCCATTTAAAATGATAATTTATGGAGGTCTGATTGCCAGGTATTCAATTTGGTCCTGGAATCACTTGAACTCAGACTATATTTGTGAAATATAGTCACAGTCATGCTTTGCACAAATATTGTCAGTGTCAGCGGTATTGAATAGTCTGCTTTTTTTTTTGTTATTGAACATGATTATAATTAGTTGAGTAAAATGACAACTATGTGCAAAAGGGACCTTTTCCAATAAAAAATTATGCTATGCTACCTATTGCAAGTCTCGTAAATGGTTTCATAATCAGATTCAGTCATCCTTTCCTCTGTCTGGATGGCCTAATGTACAGAATCTGTTATTAATTTGTGAGTTTGAGGTTTGAACGGAGCTTGCTGAGAAGGTCACGCAGAGTTAGTGCCAAGCACCCTCTTTGGACTGACTGCTGTAAATATGGCTGGGCTGGCCCCACTAGATCCTCTCGTCAGGTCACCGTCATTAGCTGAACTTTGGGACGGCTGGACCTAGTAAACTAGTTCTGCCAAAATAGTAAAACTTTCATACTGAACTGAACTTGAAACAGCTCCTGTGTTGGAGTCAATTGCTGATCACATAAAGGAGAAAGAAAATGTTTCTCAGAATATTCGAGGAAAACTTATCTTTGCTCTAGTTTTCATCTGACAGTGTAAACAAGTGACCAAGGTGATAAAGGAGAGATGCTTGATGAGTGATAGGTTAAATGGAATAACAGGTCATGCAAAGTCTGTAGGAGAACTAAAAATCAAAAGAGTAATTTAGGACGAGCTTCCTAATAGTGAAGATTTGCAAGTCCATTGCGAAGTGCATAGTATTTTATAGACACAGTAGTGAACATTATTCTGTGAGAAAGGCCTGGAAATGCAAAGTGTGGGTCATATCCCAGTGAAAGAAATTCTAGAGCTGCGTTAGATTTAAAACTTCATTTCTCAAAACTGAATCATCCTCCAAAGCATGGGTCGAGTGGAGCAGGATGAGGAAAAAAAAATCTTCAGTTATGTTCTGAGAGTGAGATGGTCAGATCTAAAGCATGCTAAAGTGAGAGCTCGTGTTGATTTTGCTGAGGTTTGTATCAAAGAACAGAGTCGCAGGTGTTGGTCAGAGCAACACTTTCAGGCACATTGTGAGAGATTTTTGCTTGCGGGTACAGCAAGACTGAAATGCTGAGCTTCAACTTCTTTATAAATGAAGCAGTACTGAACTGTTCTGGGAATTTTTGAACTTAAATAAAGTTCAGATAAATCTTTAATAAAAAGACCACTCACACCATGGCAATCCAAAACTCACATTATGAGAAATTCCCCAAGGACAGCCCAAATTAGAATTTGTTGTTTTTTAAGACTGCAGTTACCCCAAATTCATGCATAGCAATCTATTATCTTCCAAGCCAAGGGCATTTCCTATTTCAGTTTCATAAATGCTTATCCTGGCCATTAGACATGGGACAAATACTAAAAACAAAAGTAACTTTTTTGTTGGCTTTTCCTCTTTTTGGAAACCTTTTGACCCACACCAATTAGTATCAGTCTCTTCGCACCTATTGAATACCCCTCAGGGAACTCCCGTAGCACAAACCTGAACCGTGTTATATAAAAACAGATATATTTTCGATTAACTGTTTTGTATATTTTCCAGCAGCACAGTCGCTAAAAGGTCAGCATAGGGATCTTATTCTTTAGAAAATGAAGATAATGAAAACACCTATACTTGACACATTCACCATTGACAGAACTGGTGAACCTGAGCTTGTGCGAAATAAACTGTGCAAAAAGTCCGGGTAGAGAAACATCTGCCATAAATGTTTCAGTAGGGAAAAGACATTGTCTGGCTGAAAAATGTAGGACAAATTCACAAATGCAGCATGTTGCTGTTTAACAGATATACGTGGCCTTAGGGACCCATGTGGCTCCATTACTCGTCCAAAGTTCAAAATAAAGAGAAAAATAAGTTTTGACAGTCACTTCTGAGGGAAGTGATAACAGATCAAAGGACTTTCTTTTATTGCGATATTTTCATCATTATGGAAAAGAATCACTTTGGACTTTAGCTGCTGTTTGAAATCTTTACCTTTTAATAAGTGAACTCTGTAAATCTAGCTCAGAGAACAAAGGTTTCTCTTTTACAGTTAAACTTTTAACCCTTGAGGTTGAATTGGTGGAGACCAGAGGGAAAATCCACTGTGTTTTCGCTGAACTTTTTACCCTTTGAAAAAAACTGAACAAGTTTAAAGTTCATACACTGAGCAAGAGGTCTCTACTGGGGATTTCTGGTATTATTAACTTCCTGACCTCAGATATAAGAGCGGAGGCAGCGCAGACTTTGACTCAACTTTGAACTTTTAACCTCTTGAGGAACGTTTTTAGTGTGCAAGTGGTACACGCAGTAAACTCTCTTATTAACTTTCTTTAACCCACGGACACAAAAAATGTCAGCAGGCCAAAATTATCCTTTGTCCTTTATGTCATATTTCTATTTGTGTAGCAGTTAAAACTCAAGGGAGATATTGTTTGGATACAAAAAGTGACAGAGACAACTATTTTCCAGGAACTGGCAAGTACAGTAGGCAAGCAAAAGGGAGAAGCAGCCATGAATCTGTCAGACACTGCAGCAGGGTTTGTAATTCAGACTACGTTATGGTTTACCTTTAGGACATACACCAATATTTTAGTATTGCCCCTTAGCAAAATTTTCCTTACAGAGTGGAGGTATTTTATCTCTTTATTCAACTAGGCTTTACTTCCTCAAGCATTAAATATAGTGATACTCAGCAGCCCAGGAGATTATAGATTTATTGACTAGGAAATAATCAAACAAGTAGCATTGTGAATTCTGTATTTGAGCACATAAATTGTACTTTCTCATGACTATAACATAAATGAAAGAAAAAAATCTTTGCTTCTTGTCTCAGCAAGATGAAGATTATCTGTGGTCAGTTGTTTGTCAGGGATACTATTTACTATGAACTGGTCTGGGGAACAATGTGGGAAGCAGTAAAAGCTTCATTTAAACATCCTAGTGTTAGTGTTATTGGGGTGTAAAATAGAATTATTGTGAATCCATGTAGTCAGAGATAAAAGAACTTAGCTGAAAAAAAATTACAAAGAATATTGAATGAAAACATTTCCTATAAGAGAAAGCTGCATCCTTCTGGAGAAAAATGTCAATAATTGGTATTCTCTCGATTTTTTCACCATAAGAAGAGGAAGAACACCATGAGTTTATGTCTTATGGTTCCCTAAATGTTTATCATGGTGTTCCCAATCATAGCAATCATTTGTCTTCTTCACTAGGCTGTTCAGTGTAAATTGTAACATTCATTTCAGTTGTCTTTAGATGCAGAAACACAATCAGAAAAAACTGCAAAATGTCTTTTGGAAGCAGATGTGCTAGAGCATGAAATTGCTGCATTAGGATTATTAGAAGATTAGCAGAAAAATTTTGAGGCTGGCTAGATGTTATGGTAAGTATGGATGCATGCATCTTGAAAGTTTTGAATTTGGAAGATTTTTCAAACCTCTTGATTAAAGCCAGCTGAATATTGAACAAAAAATCCCTGTTAAAACAAATACACAAATCAAACAGTTATTTAGGGGATCATGCTATATGTCCTGGTGAAAAGAACTCTGAAAGACACAAGTCTTGAAAATTTTGGCAAAAATGCATCTTTGCTTGGAACGGCACCACATTAGCCTGGTTTTCTATTGGTTTTCGTTGTTTTTCTATTGCTTAAAAATATTGGCTACATTACCAGGTAGTGCGATGCAACTGAAATAGATCTGTAGAGTGAAACAGTCAGCGTGGTAGGACCCGATATTCACACTGTATGCATGTGGAGGGTATATTTGCCAGAGGGCAAGAAGTGGAGGTGATGAAGGGATGCGCTTCCAAAGCGCCCTGCTGTTCTGGGCTGAAATGCCTATGTAGCTGCACCTGGTGCCATTGAAACAGGGAGCAGGAGTTGGCCCCTGTGACCAGATCGCATACCACGCTGAAAGCATCCTCATGGTTTGTAACTGGTGACGCAGGCGCAGGCTTACCCCTGCAGCTGTGTGGGTGCGGCATGCGTGTACTGGGCTGTGCCTATAGCGGGATTGGAGGAGTGGGCATCCTTGGAAACCAGCAGTAGGATCCGGTGGCTGGGAAAGAGCCACCCCATAGCCTTCCTTCTGCAGGTGCTTCTATAAGGGCCGATGTGCAAACAGAATAACGAAAGGCCAGTTAGTATTAATCTTTCACTACCACCAGCTGGGGACATCATCTGTGCCCCTTAGTTTTCACAGCGACCCACACTGGGACGTGTGGGGACCAAAACTGTAAGTAGAGGGGTGCTGAACGACCGCGTGGGCCCAGTGGCCAGAAGCACTTGCTGTTAAGCCTCCATGGAGATGTCCGATATTTCCTGCTTGGGGTAGGACTGCCACAGCAACTCTGAATTAAATATGCTCTACTGAATCTGAAAGAAGTGTTACCCTGTGTCTGTGAAGTCCTGGCTCAGGAAAGCACTAGGGCTACTGCTTATATGCTGGAAAAGTGAAATTATGAGTAGACACTGCTATTAGTCAAAAACCTTAGTGGAGGGAACAACTTGAGTTGTTACATATAAGAAAATTAATAAAATTTCTTTTTCTTAAACGTAAATTTAAACATGAATTTTCTTATGTGAGGCCTTCAAATGAGCAGTGGGTCTTGTTGAGCCTTGGCCAGCCGGGTGCCTTCCTCCTGGATGGGGACATGGCCTCCCCTTCAGGGCGCAGTGAGAGAGAAGGAGGGATATGCTTACAAAAGCCAGCTTCCTTCTGCTCCGCCGTTGGAGGAGGGTGAATCCTTTCATCATGCCCTGGCCTTGGAGGGGAGCATGAAAACCACGGCAAGGTCTCGTGCTCAGGCTGAGCTGGTTCATCCCCTGCCGCACCAGCAGCACTGAGCAATCTGGAGGCTGGGCAGGGTTTCCCCTGCTCCCTTTGCAACTTTTAGCTCTGAAGATTTTCCAGATTTTCAGCTGCAAGGTAGGAGGCTTCAAACTCTGGTCACTAGGCCGAAGTGGGCAATTTTTAATGTGGATGGCAAAAAGCACTCTTGGAACAGGCTGAGCTGGTTCATCCCCTGCCGCACCAGCAGCACTGAGCAATCTGGAGGCTGGGCAGGGTTTCCCCTGCTCCCTTTGCAACTTTTAGCTCTGAAGATTTTCCAGATTTTCAGCTGCAAGGTAGGAGGCTTCAAACTCTGGTCACTAGGCCGAAGTGGGCAATTTTTAATGTGGATGGCAAAAAGCACTCTTGGAATAAAGGCCCAAGTCCTCCAGTTTTTTTCAAAGTATGGGATTAGTAAGAGCATCTCTACTAGCAGGTTACCCAGATTTTTTTTTTTTCAGCATAGGCACAACAGTGCATTTTTCCCTGATCCAGACCACTGAACTGTTTTAGTGCAGAGGTTTTCCAAAAAGCATTCAGCTCATGGTATATAGTTGGCACAGGAAATTTCAGCTGGAGCTAGACCGGAGAAGTTTGGCAAAGTTACAGGCAATTGATAGCAGGGTGTTTATCATAACAAGAGTTGGGAAACCTTGCTACCAGCCCCTCCTGCAATCTCACAGTTCATGCATGGAGACAGAATATGTAAAGTCAGCATGAGTGTGTATGCATGTGAGCGTGTGGATGGATGGAAAGCGTCAACCTGCACGTGAGTTTGTGTACTGCAGAGCTACTCATGTGAGAAAGTAAGTACCAGAGCCTGTCCCTAGGCATGGATTAAGGAAGGCAATTAGACACATGCTTAGACACTGGGGGGGGCTTCCTCTATCAGACCTCATCTGTTTGCAAACTCATCTGTTCTTGTGCACCACCGTGCCTGTGGAAGCACTGAACTTCTGCTTTCCTGTAGATTTCAGCGTTGGTGGACTGGCACCGGCTGTTCTCTGTGGCAAGACCCTCGGCTCTGCTGATCTACATTTGCTGTCCCTCAGAGCAAAAAGCAGTCTCATCTGTTTTTGCAGACTGGCCTCCTAAGCATGGAGAATGTGTTCAGCTTGTATTGGAGATGGAGATGCAAGCAGGAAAAATCTAGTAATAGAGTTATTTAGCACTCATATAGGCCTCTTCAGGAAGTTCAGTTAATCTTCATAGTAACTATATGACATAGGAAAATATTGTTGGGACAAAACTGCACTGTATTTTTTCCTGGATGGAGCATACAGGTATTATAGAAACAGATGACGTATAAACCCAATAACTATTATCATCTGTATATAGATGGAGAGCAGAAGTTAAATAGTTTACCTGGACTTCAGGATGAAACCATGTCAAGGTAAGATTTAGAAAGTCAAAGCCTTGTTCTCAGTCCTGCACCCAGCCCATACATCATTACCTTTCTCTCATGCTGAATGTAGGTAGCTTTTCTTTCCCCTGCTTTCTGCACGGGCGTGTGATGGACAGAGTTTATGAAAATTGGAAAGCAAAATTCTCACCTGGTCCTGCACATTGAAACAAGAATAAAAGAGGAATCATGGTAAATGTCACATCCTACACACTCTGCCCCTGAGTCCTTCGAAGCCACATGATCAAGGCTGAAATGTATTGCATGAAACCAAGGAAGAGGAATTAAAAACCTGCTCCACCTTGCAAAGGGATACTTACAGCTTAAATTCTGGTCAAGGTGAGGGACAGAAAAGAGATATAATTGAACTACAAACCCCGCTTGGGCATTCGGGGGGGATAGCACCCTAGTTAATAGAGCTAAATGGAAAGGCAAGCCTAGCTCTAAACATGTGCAGTTAGTCTTGGTAATAGTAACAGTGGTAAAAACTGGCACTGAGCACATCCATCCTTTTGTCACGTGGTTCTGCCCTGCCTGCAGCTGCCCTTGGCATGTCCGAGCACGGCTGCGAGTGTCCGATCAATGAGTTGAGAGCCAAACGCCACATCTGTAGGTGCAACTGGATCATATTAAAACTTTTCCCTGCAGCATTTTTTTGCTGATGGGCCACTTCACCTGCTTCACCCCTCACACCAAGTGGATCATGCGGCCTTGGGAAGACCCTGATTTAAAGTGCCAGACAGGAGGAGTGGTTGCAAGAAGGAGCTCAAAGAGAAAGCTCTGCCAACAAAAAGGGGCCATGCTGGGGATCCAGAAAGTGATCCCCTGACAGCCTGATATCAGGCTCCTCTGAAGGTTTACTTTCATGCCCTCACTGTGTTTCTCAAAGGCAAGCTTGAAAAATCTCGTCTTGGGTTTATTTTTGCTCCTCAGCTGTTGCTCTCTTAGATTATACATAAGTCTAATAACATGCAAAGATTAGTCTGTAGTGACTACTACTTATGCCAGGTTGGTTGATGGATGTGTGTGTCTATTTTTCATCATTACTTTATGACTCTGCAGAGAAGACATCTGAGTGTCCACAGGGATGAAGACAACATGATCCCTGCTGAAAAGTGCTTGCAATCAAATTTGAGACCTAATAGTGAAAGATGTCAAGACAAAATACTGAATAGATATAGGCTGAGCAGGAGTTTTATTAGCAAACAGACTGCATGCTCATCAAAGCCTTCTTTCTTTATGGTGAGTTGGAAAAAGGTTTTTTTTTTTTTGTTTGTTTGTTTGTTTGTTTTTAATGTAAGTCTGTGGGGCAGATCCATTGCTACAGGTGTTAAGAACAATGTGTCTGAAGTTTGTGAAGTGGCCAAGCAGATGCTGGTGAGCAAATCAAAGGGAAGTTTAAATTTAAGATCGAAGCTCATCCTATAAAGCTGAACTTTTCATAAGCAAGCACCATGGTAGACAACTTCCCTCCTGTTTGCTTTTTTTATGCCATGGCTGTACCTCCAACAGTTTAACAGAAGAGCATACCAATCAGGTTAACGATCACATTTCAGACTTTGTTGGCTAAGCTGGCTACTGGCAGAGAAATCTTCCTCCCTTGGATGGTATTTTCTTGTCAGGAAGAGAGAGCGTATTACTCTCCACTGGATAAATTATAGAACTATACAAAAGGAGGGACACATTAATAGTCTTTCTCATCTTCATGTCCAAATTGGTTATTAGTTGCTTAATTTTTTACTCTCAGCAGTGGAACTTTTTGCACAGAATAAAGATCAAAGTGTGTTCTTGTCTCATGCCTTGTGCCTAACCAAAGCCAGATAATAAGATATATTACTCCTTATGTTTCTTGCTGAAGAGCTGTGAGGGAAAAAGACACATAACTCATCTTTATTTTAGAAGAATATACTACTGATCAGATTTTTGGTTTTATAAAATTTTGTTTTATTTCACAGTCTCATCAATACAAAAAAAATACATCTGCTATTTAAGGCATAAATGCATAGCCTAATTCATCTGATAAAATGCTTTTCCTTGGACACATTTCAGTCTGTCCACTGAGACAACAGAGTATTTTTCTCTGATGCGTAAGTGATGCCTTACATGTTATTTTATTATTATTTATCCTTAAAACCTTTTCAGTGTGCCTTATACATATTGCATAATTAGGATACCTTTAGTATTTCTAGTGTCAAGTATTAGAATGAGGAACTAAAAATAATATATAAAAAGTAACGTTAATAAGTAGCTGATATTTTTAAGGGTTTTGTTTTGTATCAGGACTACAGGATGATATTTTGGAAGTAGTTCAGGAACTTGTGTTGATCTAAAATCTCAACCTCAAATTCTGCCTAACTGGCCACAGGACCATGAGAACCACTGGATACTGTGCTCAAGGAGTACTTGTCTGTATGTGTGGGATTTTGAATGTTTGTTACTCCTCCCCAAGGCTTCATTTTTTCATGTGCCACAAAAGCTAAATCAAAGCATGAAACAGTGGTCTGTGACCATGGTGAAGATACCATAAAATCAGTGGTCACAGGTAGTACAGAAAAGATTATATTGATTCCACACTACTGAAAAATTGCTAGTAATAGCTCAAAAATTCACACTTTACTTCCTCTTATAAAGGACCCTTATTATTATTCTAGAAATAATCATTAAAATGAATTAATGTTTGTCCACCATCACATATTGTCCAAGAGGAAGTCAGACAAGAAGCAAATAAAAGGATTGGTGAGTTTCCTAACTTCTATTTAAGGAAAGTAAATTGTAGTAAACATTTCAACAAAATCAAAAAGTGGAGCTAAGAGTCTGACCCAGTGAAAGAACGTCCGGAATCATCATCTGGCTCAAATTCTGGCTGTATCCCAGCTTTCCCCCCCAAGAAATGCAGATTCACTCTCCTTTTAAAGCACATTACCACCTAAGCAAAAAAATCCCCTCGTCTTTGCTAGTCACAGTTGTAAATTTGACATGCTTACTTTATTAGCTGATACACACTACTTTCAACAAAATGCATTTGTGTTGTGCCAAGATGTTCTTGTTTAAAAGTACCCTGTTCCCTGAAGAAGGGTAATTTTAATGTCATAAGAAATTTCACATTTTGTTTTTAACACTGATATACCTAATGTAAACAGTCCTCCCCAAGGAAGAAAGGGGAAAATTAAGACTGCAGAAAGCACCGCATGAAAACTTCGTTAGGACCACGCCGAGCCCACCTTTTCTCCCCAGGGTGATGGGCACAGCACCGTGCTCTCCCCGAGTGCACTGCCATTTTCTCCTTTTAGGGTAGCAAATCCCGATCCGTAAAGTTCAGGGTGGCACAGGAGCCGCAGCCCGTTCCAGGCATCTGCCGCCGCTCCCTGGGTCAGCTCAATGTTGCTTTCATCAGAAGTGTCACTGCAATGGGGAGAAGTCGTTACAACGAGTTTCAAGAGGCATTGACAGAATCAGGTCAGCTGGAGGTGCATAAACAAGGGAGGGGGAACAAAACCCGTAGAGAAATGTCTATCTTCCCATCCCGTCCCTGGGAGACACGAAGCAAAAAGCCTTTGCTCTCACCTGCTGGCGTGGCATCCTCGCTCCCCTCTTTCGGCTGTAAGGCATTGTCTTCGCTGCAACCTGACAGACCCAAGGACATTTTCATCCATCGCATGGATCTTAGGCAATTTTTTCTCTTTCTTCTTGTTATTGCGGCAGGCAGGCTTTTTTAACAGGCTGCTTAATAGCTAGGTACCCCCCACTGTGGGCACGTCCATCAGTGAGACGGAGAGAGGATGGGGTCTCTCCGGGGACTTCGGGGCCACTGGGGAGGGGAAAAGAAGGAACTTAAAGGAATATTGTACACTGCAGGAACATCTAGGGAGCTTGTGCCTCTGATGATAAAAACGTTACTGGGCTTTTGTGTTTTCTCCTCTTGTGAGCCTATTGAAAGTTTTTTTATGACAACTGTGATCTGAAGAGAGCCGGGAAAAATACTGTGTTATATAATTTGCATCTGGAGATGGCACATCTAATGCAAACTTTAGTCAACCACAGAGCAGGCTGCTATTACAACTGAGATTGAAAAATACTTTTTCAGTTTAAAAAAAATTAATCTGAAAGTGTTGAAATGACTGGAGAATCCTGTTTTCTGATGTGACACTAGCAATATCAGAAGTAGGGCCTGCAGTCCTGGCTGGAAGATGAAGCACTGTTTATTTACTGGGCATTTAGAGTACATACATGCTAACATGTATGTTAGCCAATATTTAATGCAATCTCAAGCTATATCACTTTAAGGTAACAGATTTCATGAGGAAGAAAGATGGCAGATTCTGTCCTTTATGCTGTCACTGTTGCTGAGCAATTCATTTTCCTGTAGAGGGAGAGGGCTTGGGGAGTATGAAAAGGAGTCTCCATCAGTCCCATCTCTGTGAAGCATCCAAATTAACCAACAAAAGAAGAGGCTGGTGTTAAGAGGGAGGAGGGAAACACATTTTGTTCATGAGACGCTGAATTTTTGTGGTCTGCTGCAGCACTGAATTGTGAGAACTCATGGATTAAGGGGACCAGTTTTAGGAGGTCCTCTTGGGAAAAGTTGGAGGTGCTCTAAAAAGAAGATGCAGGTGGCAGGTTAGATACTGTGACCTTCTTTTTACAGCAGTGCAGAACTGCAGACTGCCTTTGACATTAGTAGGCAAAGATCTGCAGGGGGTTTGGGCAAGACTGATGGCCTTGTAAGTACAATCGTCTCCCGCTTCTGGCAAGAGAGTGGCAGTGTATTACTCTCTGTATTTGGATTATTACCATGCTTTCTACCTACTTACACTTCACTTGCAATTTTGGGTAAGTAGGGTCATCACGTTTATTTTATGCCCCAAGCTTTTGTCTGGTACAGCTGCGTAGTGTTAACACTGGTTTTGGTTACAGAAGTAGCTGCATTTTAGGAACAGGCAATGAGATTTCTGCTCTACAGTTGGTTCAACCAGTTTGTGAAGCACTTTGTAGATCCAGGTGTGTAAAAAGTACTTAATAGTATCGATCTTACAATAATAATAATTTGGTAAAAAGAGATTATGATCCATGTTTTGCTGTGCAATTTACTACTGATTTATTATACAAATATGCAGAAAATCTTGGGCTCATGTTACTGAGCCTCATTGAACAAAACCCCAGGTCTAGAAATCAGATTAGTATTCTGCAGCTCAGTGATTAAAATAAAAAAATACTCTATATCAGTTGTATTTACGTTCTTGCTGCAAATCAGGTCACCCTGCCCTTTGAGTTCTGTTTTCCACAGAACGGGCCAAATCCATTCCCAGTGTGACTCCCTTCGACTCCAGCACAGTTGCACAAGAGATGACTGTGGCTCATTAAGTCTGCAGAATAACTCTATTTTGATTAGGGATAAAAAATTAGAATTTGGGTGGAGTCTTATTCTTGCTGGCATGCTAGGTGGTTTTTTTTCATTGACATTGACTGGCGCTGGAATGGACATTGTTTACTTAAAAAAAAAAAGAAAAAGTATACATTTTATTTGCTTTCTAGCCATTGTACAGAAATAACCATAAGAGTGTAAGTGACAACAAAATCAGAAGAGAAAATAAATATCGTATCTTAGCTATGTCTTCCTCTGTAACACCATTCTTTGCTGAAAACACAGATACACTTCTGCTGCAAACACAAGAAAGGGGTTGGGTCCATTGGCTTTCTGCTTCCCCTCTGAGCTGGGAGCACTGGGTATGGATTGGCAATGAGAGGGGATACGCTGGCCTGAGCACCCCACAGAGAGCCAAGTGGGGGTGCTAGCACCAGGATCCTGCCGGGAGAGGTGGGAAGAGGCAAAGGGGACTGGAAAGCCCTGTCTGCCGTGCACAGGTGGGACAGGGAGCAGGGAGCTGCCCGCCTGGAGTCTGGGAGGGTATGAGAAAGGCACGGGGGAGGGGGACGGAGCTGGCTGGGAAGACACATATGAGGAATTAGAGGCTTTCTGGAGAGTGTGGGATTGAGAGAAAGGTCAGACGAAGTGTCTGGGGAGGAGATGGTGGGACTTTTTTGGTACAGAGAGGAGAAGAGATGACTGGAGTCACCCATGCCGTGTAGCAGGAAAGCTTTCAGTGCACAACTGATTTAATCCCTCTGCCCCTATACAAGAGAAACTGGCCAAGACCGTCGTCTTTCTGTTGTCTCGTTTCCAATTACTTGGCCATAGACAGGGACCTGCAGTGCCCCAGACTGTGTCTGGTGGCAAATAAATAAGTCTGATTGACTAGCACTGTGAACATTAATTCTCTGGGAGTAGCAACAGAGTGGCATTGCCCTTTGTACATGCAAGGGCCAGGAAAAAATATACCGTAGCACTTTTCTTCCTGATGTTTAGCTGAAAGTAACATTAAAGACCTCAGCTCCTCCCAGCAGGTCATTAAGCCCCAGGAAATACCCTGTTCCTCTATCGTTATTGCTTAATTATTTTCAGCTCTGTAATCTAATTTGCAGTTTGACTCTATGTTGATTCTAGCTGCCGTATCATAACCTTTGCAGTGCAGGAAATGCGACACAGGGTTGGCTGTCCTGACGTCCAAATCTTTTGGTGAATAGGGCCTTTTTCTAAGCCTGCAGCTTCAGGAAATAACTCGTTTTCTAGAAAGCCTGAAACCTTTAACATTCAGGAGATTTTACTTTCTCCTACTTTCTTTTAAAAATGTTCTACAGAGTTTACAGTGCAAAACTGAGTAATAAAAGGTCTTTTATTGAGTATGTGCCATTACTTTTTAGTTTTAAAGCAGGATGTTAGAGAAATACGTCGCACAGAGGAGCCGTTAACATATTCCTTTTATTTTAATTAAATATAACAGATGCTTCAGGTGTTCTAAAAAGCAAGGAAATAAACTCATAGCTACACAGGGAAGCTGCCTGAATATAGGAATCACAAATGAGACAAATTAACAATTGAAACAATTTAACGCTTGAAGTATTATTAAATACATGCTGTCTAAAGCAGATGATAGTTTTATTTCAGACAGAAATAACTGAGTTTATGCAATACTTACTACCTACTCAGTTTCTTTAGAAGTCTCCAAAAGCTAACAGGAAATTAGAGCTGTAGGGAGCCGTCTGCTTTGAGATACGTCTCATCAAGACTCTCGTTCTTATGTCTGGAATTGTTTGACAAAATACAGGGACAATACATACAGTTCGGAGTACATGATATATGAGTTGCTTTTGAGCTCAAAGTTTCTTCTGGATGCGTATGAGCCAAGTGAGCCTGCAGGAGGGGACTTAATCTGAAATAAAGCAAAAAGGGAAAGAATACGAAGGGGTCTCTGAAGTGTAAGTCTCCAGGAAAAGTCGTCAAAAAAGGCACAGAAGGAAATCATCTAGACTTGGAGATGAGAATGGGGAAGCATATGGAAATTAGCGATCAGCAGTCCAGGGACTACATTTTGGGTGAATATCCTTAATGAGTAGGAAGCATTGCAAGCAAGGTTGTATTTTGTTTTTCGTGTAGCCTTTCTGTTTCCAACCCTTGCATGCATACCTCTGAACCTTGGCTTCAAACCAAGTTAAAAAATCCTTCCCTTTGTTTTGCTACAGGGCTGCCTTGTGTCGTGGTGCACCAGGCTGAAACAGAGGGCCTGAGCCTGCAGCCCGAGGGGCTCAGGGTGTCAGAGGTGCAGAGGAGGGGTGGGAGTGCCTATGCTGTGTGTCCTGAGGGACCCTGGGAGGTCCATGCAGATGCTCTGAAGCTTGGGTTGCCACATGTTGGGTTGTGAGGCATTCTCCATGGCTGGTGCAGGAAAAACTCTCTCTCTGCAGTGTACGGGGGTACATGGGCCATTTCTCAGCCTATGGGGATGGCGAGACATCCCTACGTGGTGCTTGTGCCCTGCGTAAAAACAAGGGTTCCGTCTCATTTTAAAATCTCAGGATCAGGGAAAAAGAGATTTTCACACAGTGGAGACAGTCCATTCTAGGCCGCTGGACTCAGCTGTGTGGGGTGACTCTAGAATGCAGCGTGCTGTTCAGCCTTCCTCGTATTAGGGATGTGGATTATGAGCATGTATGGAAGAGTTATTCCTGCTCCTCTCTTCTCCTTCTTTGTCGCATAGCTCTGCAGAGCTCTGTGAGCCTGCAAGCTATACAGCAGCCCTTCTGCCAGGAGGACTGCCGTTATCCCCACAGCAGGGGATTTCAGGGGCTAGTGTTAGTACACTGAAGTGGTGTGTGCTAACCAACCATTACAGGGAAAAATACAATAATACCCTCAAGTTGTCTCAGGGCTGTTGTTCAAATGCATGTATGTGGAGGGGGAGAATAGAAAAATTGCAATTAGCCTCCATATCCCCTATATATGAAAATGATTGCTGTGGTGTCCAGATCACCTCCTCTCTACTCCCCAGCCCTGTGTCAGCAATATAAGTGAGCCCCCAATAATATGAAACCGTCATGGCATTGCAGTTGCAAAGCCTTTCTTCCTGAACAGTACTGTGGCAGTACTGTGGCAGGCCTTTGAATTAAAAAAATTATTCTGGTAACAGAGTTAACTGAATTAATTCAGTGTAAATGAGACTGAAATGGATGTGTAAGTAAGATTCCATTGTTATATAGAAATGTTGCTATATTCCAAGGGCTATTCCAAGTCCCCTCTTGTTAGTACTAGGGGAAAATACTCTTCCGACAAGTATCTTGATTATTGAACTCTGCTTGGCTGATTCAAAATGAATAGACAGCTTTATGGTCTCAGCCTGTATTCATTTTTAGACTTAAAAATTCTGACTGAAGTCCTTGGAAGACCTTTGATCCATTAGTAATGCAAAGTCAGATCCTCTCTCCAGGTAAAAGACATAACAAAAGGTAAGGAAATGGCAACCTCCCCTTTCTTCATCATGCAGCATGGTGACTCTTTTCTATGAATAGACACAAATGTAATGATTCAGGAAGAAAGGCCTTAATGCTTAGAAGAAAGGCTGAAAAGAGACGATATTCAAATGACAGCTAGAAGAAGGCAACCGTGCTGATATAACCGGAGTAGACAAAGGATGTTCACTTTGTGACACATTTTGAGAAACATCCAGGAACATTTGTTATGCCAAAGCGGGTTCATGGTTCAGTGGAAATGCCATCTTCCGATGGGGAAGTAAGCAGCACACTGATCAGACAAGGGAACAAAAATAGTTCAGGGTTCCAGAGCGGATAGTTGTATACAAGTTTAGATATATTATTATGACAATAGTCCTGCTAAGTGTGCATAGCATTTTCCTTTAGTGGTTGTTCCACTGATGAATGGCTGCATACTAATGCTGTTCCTTAAGAGAGGGGTCTTTTTAATTCACTTCGTAAGCAGCAGTGTTCAGATGATCTACCTCCTCCTCCTCCTGTACTTGGTACTTATGAACTAGAGACTATCTGTGTTTTTTCTGGATTTAAAATACATGATAAGAAGGCATGGTGAAGCCTGCTTGTGCCTTAAGCAATGTCTGATGACATGGGAATTATTCGGATTTATCTACTCAAATGCTGGCAGATCTGCCACAGCAGTCTCATGTAATAATATGCAATAACAATTGGAGTCCTTAGTTTAAAGAAAAGTAGTTTGCAGAAGTAGGGTTTTTAAAAAACTTTTTATTAGAAGAAAAGCTTCTCTTTCCTCACTCAAGCTGCAACAATTTCCACAAAGTTTTGAGGTATAGGGAGGCAAATTTCAATAGAGTTCAACAACAGAAGCCAGAAGAAAACCTTAGACCATTTGGTCTGACCTGAATGACATGTTTCTTCTGGCCCTCAAGGCCTTGCATTTTGAGCAAAGGATTGCCCTTACCCATGTAACTAAAAGTTTTGCATGATGGTGCTTTTACCCTGTAATGCATTCTTCTGGAAACTCTTTCCAGAAGCTTCTTCAATTCCTTTTAAAGAAGAAAGCACCTCCTTCTGAGCTTCCCATCTTTCATACAAAATCTTAAGCTGACTCACAAGCAACAAATAGAGGCTTCGGTGTCCTAAGTTAGACGTCCACTTAAATGCTGCATTATTCTTTAATAAGTAGTCTAAAATCCATTGATTCCTTTGTTATGAGTAGAGTAGGAAAAAAATATTCTATACACTTCCCTTCTCTTTTCTAAAATACAAGCAGCTGTTGCTGGCATCACTTTCAGTGCTTTGAACTTTCCGTTGTGACAGACTACTGAAGATTTTTCAGTGCATGTACCTGTGGACACAGAGGCAGATTTGGCTGAATAAATTCTCTCAGGGGATACACATCTGGTAAAAGCTGCTATTTAATTTGCAGTATTATTAAAATGATATTAGGTGTGGCAGAAACCAGCCTACGGTGTTCTAATTTGGGGAAAAGCCATCCATTTAATTTCCTTTATGCAATCTGTCTGTGCATCTCTATGTACAGGATACTTCTGTGCATGTAATACTTAAAGAATTGTTCTCTTAGTAAGAAATATTTGGCTCTGAGAGCCTTAGAGCTAAAAAATTAAGTAAATCAATGTATCGCTTACTAAACCAAGAAGTAATAGTTTGAAAACAACATTTGTTCATCCTAATTTGCACATTTGACCTTGAATATGTATCTAAGGCAAGAAACATTCTTAAGAGGTGGTGCCAGGATGTAGGTTTATTTCTTATGATTACAATTCTCTAGGCTGCTCTCAACCGTGTTTCTGTATGGTAAGCCAAACTTATCCTTGGAGTAAGACCATTTTAGTCAACGGATGCATTTGGCCCATTAACTTTAGCCTGCCATAAAGTCAAGGGCAAAAGGATATTCTTATGCAAAGCAGAATCACTGTAGATAGGCTACTAATCACTGAGGATTAGAATGAAGATATTCCTGTCCTCATAGCACCTTCATATGGCTTTTTAGCCTTTTTAAAATAGCAAAATTACAAGGATTTTTTTCTCTTACTTCTAAGAAGAAATCATAGTTTCATCTATTAACATGAAGTGGTGAAAATTTATTAGAAATGCAATTATGTTTCCTAAATCTCTTAGTACTTCTGTGCGTGTGATTGCTAAGCAATAGTAGTTTCTAATTACAATTTCATAAACTGCCTATGGGCAAAATGGTAGGCTGTATGTGAACTTTCCAGTATTACTGTTTGGGCTTGAACATTCTTATGAATTATTTTAAACCTACATATTTCAAAGGAAAATAAGTTCAAAATATCTATGTAGGACTGAAACCCCATTCACCTTAACCTTGTATGTAGATCTACAGGAAATCATTGGGACCACTTGGCTGAATATGACATCAATTATCTGTAGGCTCTTGAATTTCATTTTAAGTGGCATTTTATAATATATTTTTATAATATGTAACGTTTTGTCTGAACAATACTACTAATATCCTTCCAGTATTCTAAAAACCCAAAAAACCCATGACAGTGAAGTATTTCACTGGCAGAACTAAAGGGATTTTCTCCTTCAAATTTAAAGACTCCTTACATTTTTATTTTGTTTAGATTCATCATGACTGGATTTTAGCAGCAAATACTTTATAGTGTATTTTTTTAAACATATGGATATATGAGAGCAAGAGGTTTCATTCATAAAGAAATGCAGCTCATCACTATATTTAATTACAATGTTCTGAACTGAAATACATAGCCAGTGGGAATAGGACTATTGATTAAAAACTAGGGTAGCTTCTGTTTAGCCTGTTGGAGGCTCTTCTTTTTTTTTTTTCAATTACTGTGTGTAGGAGAGGTCAGTCTGATTGCATTAAAAAATCAGGTTGAGACAGTATTTCTATCACTGAATTGCATGTGATCCATTTCTTAAGAAGAGACACAGTAGAATACTTTCACTTTAAATTCAGAGCACTTTGTTGTGCTTGGCATAGAGTTTTTATTTTACCCTTCAAATTCATCATTACAAAAACAGAGATGCCTACAAAACAAGGAACACTACAAACTGATATTCATATGAGTGTAAATAGTTTGGTTTGTACCATGTATTTGCCTTCAATTTTAGGGAAATATGCTATGGAAATTACAATGGATGTTTGGAGAGCATAAAAATGCAGGAGGAGAATCACACGGATTTTATAGAAGGGGATCTCGTAATAATATCTGAGAATTATGTATCTTCTCAGGGACAGCAGCTCTTATCTGACAGCCTAGTTGAGCTGTCTGGGCATCCCCAGCGGGGAGGCAAGTGGGCTGAGAGCTGCTGAGCGCCACGGACATGGGTTGCTCCGTGTTCATCAAACAGGTGGCTCCTCTGTGGCAACTGTTTCTATTTTGTATTGCAGCCAGGTTTGTATTTGTCTGATGGAATATGCTAATTAATGAAATGTGATAATGTTGATATCTGAATAAAAAGCATAGTAGGATTTTCCAAGAAGATTTTTAGGTTTTGCTTAATGCTGCTTCTCAGTGAGTTATAAATTGATAGAAGACAGAGCTGGAAAGGATCTTGAAGGGTCATTCCCCCTGCCCTGACACTGGATCAGTCCTACCTAAACCACCCTGACAGATGTCTGTCAGGCCTGTTCTTAAGAACTGCCAGCCTGAGGACTCCATGGCCAGCCCAGGCCATCTGTCTTTACACTTAGAAAAGCTTTTCCTAGTGTCAGACTGAAATTTCCTTGGTGCAGTTTAAGCCTATTTTTTGTCCTCTCCACAATGGATAAGAAGAGCAGTTTATTTCCTTCCTTTTTTGTAGCAACCTTTTGCATATTCAAAAGCTGTTACCATGTCACCTCTTGGTCTTCAATTCTCTAGACTAAACAAGCCCAGTTCTCTCTATACTCTCTCAAGGGTGATGTTTTTCAGGCTTCTGATCATTCAAGAAGTGTTTGGTGAAACTCCCACTGACTTTGGGAATGAGTTACACCTGCACTGTAAAAATCTTGTATTTGCAAAGCATCTAGACTTAATATAGCCTTTTTTACATAAGTGCCTTGTAATCGGCTTTTATGCCTAAATGTGCTTGCTTAAAAAATAACAGTAGTACATCTTAGCAATGACCTTGTGTACCCACACTGGTGGGAGCACTCAGCCTTTGACTTTTGTGTTTTAGAAACGTACGTGGGACAGATGGGTATCTAGTATACTCACATGACATAACATCTGCTGGTGAATAAAGATTGTTATAAAGACATAAAATAAAGCAGTGAATGTGTTTATAAGTACTCGACCAGTGTTGCATATACAGTAGTGTACAAAGCTAGTTGAAAAGAAGGCCAAAAACAATTACGAAAAATGTGTCCCTATTCTCCTTGAACAATTAAGATATTTTAAATATTTCTGCCATCTCCGCAAGTATATGCAAAGCTGAATGAAGAAAGAATATGAAATAAGATCATCAGTCATCTAAAAGAAAATGCTGATGACGGAGGTAGAGCTCCTCTTCTCTTAGGGTTACTTTGGCTGCCATTCTTTTCACACCTCTTTAGATGTCTGCTGTATGGAGGTATTCATCTAAGCTAGTCACTGTACAGTGCCTTTTTTGAGCGGTAAATAAGAGCTTTTAGGGTGCAAATCACCTAATCATATTTAGATATCTATTTCTGGATGAGATGAATTGCGGCTGAACCACTTTTTTCCGCTCCACTAATTTTAACTGAGTCTAGGTGACTAATTAAAATGAGTAGACTCTGCCTAAGTTGCCAACCATGTCCCTTAACAGGATTTTCTTTAGAGCCTCTAGGGTCTAGGGCAGAAAGTTTTGGCCTTTTTAAAAGAAAGTACTGGAAAGATGACTAGCAGTCACTGGGAATTGAGTTGTATGGCTCTAATGCTTAGCAGGTGGAAGATCTGACACTGGCATGATTCCAAGGGGAAGTCTGTCATGGGTGAAACATAGTTCCAGAAAGGAGAATTGTACTGTCTCTTTCTAAAGAGAAAGGGAGAAAGAGTCAGAAGCAAAAATGAGCAAGAGAGAGAAACCTTCAAAGACTCTTCAGAGAAGGACAGCAAAATAAAGGACAACTTGAGAAACAGCTTTGGTGGAGACAGTAGGAGAGGAGCCAGATGTTTAGGAAAGAGCACTGGGAAGACAAATCAGGATGCTCCTATTTTACTTAGTTCCTAGGGCAGAGGAGCCATAAAGAGGAATAGGTAGGAATTTCCTCTGAACTGCTGTTTCCTACTTACCCCTGAGTATTAGCAGAAGACCGGACTATATAGACTTCAGGAGTGTTGATAGCTGCTGGAAAGGCAAAGCTGGGACAGAGATTGCAAATGAGAGATACACACAATGTACTTTGTTATGGAGGAATGGGAGACACCTGAGTTTGTGTTTCAGTGACTGGAAAGGGTGTGAGGAGACAGGGGATCTTCATGCTAGCGCTGGAGGACTAATTGAATCAAGTTCAGCTGAAAGTTTGGGAAGCACTGGGATAACTAGAAGAAAACTGAAACAGGTAGGCTGAAGGGCTTTTCTATGCTACAGAAGGGACAACAGGCTGCAATAATACCTTTGTCCTGAACCCTGAGTTGCATAAATCATCCTCCCTCAGGAGCAGCCTTGGAGAGTAGTGGTTTCTGGGAGCTGACTCTAAGGTATGACTCTTTCTATGCTTCTTTGCTTTTTCCTTTTGTTTCTGTGGTGCTGCTTACCTGTGTCTTCAGCCAATTGTATTGTACTTTGTCCTGGTTCAAATATATTAGTCAGACAGTATGAGGTCAGACCCCTGCCCATTCCTTCTTGCTGATACTCTCTGGAGAGACAGCAAATTCAAGAGCAACTGTGCATGCCTAGATGTGAGAGTAGGTAACTGACCCAAGTCAGATATTCTTGCACTCTTATAGACTCCAACTGATAATTTTTTACCCCTCAACAGAAATAGGAGTAGGTTCTGTTTATTTACATCGCTTTTATGCAGGCTTTTATTAATGAGTAATGATAATGGTAAGTATGACAAGCTGTTTAAGTATCCCACTAAAGTATAGCTTTATTCAATTCTAATGTGTGACTGAAGAAAAGTTTGTTCCAGTTCTGGCTTGTCACTCTGTTTTGATTGGTAAGGGTATGGTACAGAAATCTCTCTGAGTTTTGGATTGCTACCTTTCTCAATCTAATCATTGGGTAATGTCTAATCTTCAGCTAGGTCTGAAATCAAAGCAAAGATTAATAGATTCTTCAATGGTACTCCCAATCCAGGAAATCTTCAAGGAGTAGGAGTTTGTGGTTGGTAGCAATACATGTGCTTCAAGCTACAGAAACAGTTAGGTAACAGCCTATGTCATGTCAGGCTTGACTTATAGAGGGACTCTCCTGTCTGAGGCAAACACTGGGCAGAGATTGGTATTCAGAGCTGCCCAGTGACTGTTTTAACCTAACCCTGTCCTTGGCTCAGGAAATATTTGAGTATTCTGTACAAAACCGACAAGTGAGACTGACAACAATCTGTCTAAAAATAAGTGAAGGTCAGTGGTGATGTCATCTTTGGGGAGATCATCGAGGTTACAATCCCTACTCCAGTCAGAGATGAAATTTGAACAGGGGTTTCCCACATCCCAGAGATGTATTCCAGTCAAGCTAACTGAGGGGAAGAGAAATAAGGACTAATTCCTACTCTTCCAGCAGCACAAGTAGGACTGTGGAGCACTCTCTGAAAGGGAATACGGCGGGATGCCTAAGTCCCTGCGTGTTTTCAGGAATGTTTCCTGCTTCAGTGTGCCCTGTTTCCATGTATAGAGCCCAAGGACCTACTGCCAACATCTGCAAGGCTCAGGTTTTAGGTTGGGTCTTATTTTAGTTGCCTTTTAAAGCTGAGCTAACACCTGTTAGCTGAAGTCCTTTGTTGACCAGACTTTTGTGACCAACATTAACCTGTTGATGCTTAAGGTGTAGCTTCACAAGTATAGTCTTAGCTCAAGAAGTCCCTGCTTTTCCTTGGCTCTGCCTTAGTACTGACCCCTCAGTACAGCTAGGAGTGATGCTGCAGTTCCTCAGGACCAAGTGAAACGACCCTGTTTGGTTCTTGATTAGAAAGGCATTTCAAGCATACCCATGTATCAGCACATCTTAGGTACCCAAGGAGTAGGTATGAACTGGCGATGAGAACAGAGGTGATGGAAAGGGTGGAGGGGTGGGAGCTCCATAAACTGGCCTTGTCACTGATGTCCAAATGTCATGGATGTCCAAATTTCACAAAACCACACTTGCAAGTGCAGGGTGTTCAGGTGGGTGTTCAGGTGTTCTTAACTTATGGTGTTAAGGGCAGTGAAAAATAATGGTGTAGGTTAAGGTGCTTTTGCCTTATGGTTTCATTTTCATCCTTCTTTTCTTGACTTTTCTGGTGTACTGATCTTACTACAAATTTTCCTTTCCTTCATCTCCAATTACAAATATTTCCAAACTGATTAAATAACAACACTTCTATTTTATGTTTCAGTGATATGAAGCAGAGCTGATTAAAGGATAGGTAGGCAAGGACAGCACAAAATTTCTCAATGTATCTAGCCTGCAATCTCTTCTGTAGCAAGTTTCCCTTCAGATGTTTTACACAGTTCACTGATGCACATGGAAAATTATGTTGCTGTAGTTAATAACCTTATTTTTTCTATTAAATTTATAACCCTTACTGGGAATTAAATGTGAATAAGTCACTTGATGTTTTTGCTTTTCTTATAAAATCCATATGTTTCCTGAGGTCTCCAAGTCTTGTCATTTAATCCAACTATAGTGATAATCGTTTTTGGAGAAAATTACTATCTGGTGAATAACCAACAAATTTATTACTGCCTAAAACTATAGAGGACATACTTGTTTCTGTTGAAAGCTTAGCATTTTCTGAGACAAAAGACAGTCCCCACGTGCTTGTACTCAGTATTTTTGGCAAAATCCATTGTGTCTTCCCCTCCCCCCAAATCCTAACATTGTCGTTTACCTTTATCACATCTGATCTGACATCAGTGATATTTGAGGGCATTACGTTCAGGTCTTTTTCAGTCTTACTCCCTGAAACAATGACTGGAAAAACCAAGTGTCTTTCAGAAATGCTTCCTAAGTATCAGCAACTTTCCAACACTGACTGACATACCTACCCTTGTTCACGGGTGCATTCTTCTTTCATGTAATCGGTGGTGCAAAGTCCAGCTGGAGGCCAGTCCTTAGTGGTGTACGCCAGGGGTCAGTCCTGGGTCCAATATTGTTTAAAGTCTTCATTAATGACCTGGATTCATGGGGCAGAGTACACCCTCAGCAAGTTTCTAGGCGATAGAAAACTGTGAGGAGCTGTTCATGGACCAGGAGGTTGTGCTGCCTTGTAGAGCGACCTCAACAGGCTAGAGAAATGGGCCAACAGGAACCTCATGAAATTCAACAATGTCCTGCACCTGGGGAGGAATAACCCCAGGCACCTGTACAGGCTGAAGGCCAACCAGATGGAAAGCAGCTCTGCTGAAAAAGACACCAAGCTGACCGTGAGCCAGTAATGCATCCTTTCAGCAAAGAAGGCCAACAGCCTCCTGGATTATGTTAAGACCAGCATTGCCAGCAGGTAAAGAGAAGTGATCTTTTTCTCTCTGCTCAATTCTGCTGAGACACATCTGGAGTGCTGGGTCCAGTGCTGGGCTCTCCAGTACAAGAGAGACAGACATATTGGAGCAAGTCCACTGGAGCATCTGTCATATGAGGAAGGGCTGAGAGAACTGGGACTGTTTAGTCTGGAGCACAGAAGGCTCAGAGATGCTTCCTAAGGCTCAGGAGGGTTTGATCAATGTGTATAAATACCTGATGGGGGCAGGGGGAGCGAAGAAGAGGGAGCCAGACTCTTCTCAGTGGTGCCCCATGACAGGATGAGAGGCAATGGGCACAATCTGAAATAGAGGATATTCCATTTAACATGAGAAAACTACTACTCTACTGTGAGGGTGGTCAAACACTGGAAGAGGCTTCCCAGAGAGGCTGTGGAGATTTTCAAAACCTGACAGGACATGGCCCTGAGCAACTGGCTGTAGGTGACCCTGCTGTGAGCGGGGATTGGACTAAATGATCTCCAGAGGTGCCTTCTTGCCACAGCTGCTCTGTGTGAGTCTGTGGTTCTTGTATGAGCTTAGCAGAAGCACTACAATAGGCTTTGTCTGGAAGCTCTCTCTGTGGTCCAAGCTGACTCTTTTGTACATATTTTTTCTTGTTCCAGCAAACTTGCTTGTGTTTCCAGATGCTCATTGTTTTATTTTCCAAGTTTAATCCTAGTGTAGGAGTCAATTATTTTGATGTCCTCTTTGCCCTACTTGATTCTCAAAATGATTTCATGAGACCATTAATAATTGTGCAATATACAAATTAAAGCTTTTCACATCCAAGACTTTGCCTAACATATCCCATAGTTCTGCTTTGAGCAGGGCATTCTTAAAACCTATAGACTAAACACAAGTTGGGGTTAGCTGTGCTTGCAAAAGATGAGCTTGGATCTCTCAAAGACAACAGAGCATCTTGGTTAAAGGTCAAGGTAGTTTCAGGATGTTACTGTATGTATGTTTGTTAACCATGGTACAGCTCTGAGTAAACAGCTTATTCTTTAAGCTCCTGTCCTCGTGTGTTTCCAATAGAAGAGTCATATAAGGGCATTGGGCTTGGTGCACCAAATACTAAGCTAATTCTGGTGGAGCATCCTCATGCCATCTTGTGTACAATTTTTAAACTGCATCTTGGTTGTTGCTTTCATGCACAACTTCAATTGACTGGTGAGTGCGGCTACTAATCCCAACTAATTCTTTTTACCTTCTGTTGTTAATTGATTACCCTAACGCAGGCAAAGTCTCTTAAGTCTAAAACCCTGCAAAATGCTTGTATTGTTAAAACAATGATTTTTTCTTTTCCTCTCTTCCTTTCCTAGTCAGGTTGCTTTAGAACAGTTTTAGTAACACCATCTTTCCCAGCTGATTTTCCTTTAAACCTGACTCATTTTGGAACTGGTTGATTAACCTGATAAGCTCTATGGGCACTTTGTTTCAGCCTACTGATTCTGTGAGGTGCCTCTGGGTTGCATGGTGAAGAAAGCCTGTCACTACTTGGCTCTGCCAGGACTCTTATCAGCTACTGACAAAGGCAGTGTGCATTGAAGATCCTTGTCAAATCTATTCTTAAAAATCTCTGTCATACTTTCTGGCTCTTCTTGAGCTACCCATATTTGGCTGGAATCCTCTTCATATTGTACATCCCCTTGACTTGTCTGTTCTTGAACTTGTCCACTTCTTGGCAAGTTTTGCTTTAGGTGTCTTGTAGCTGTTTTTCATATCTCTGTTCCATGATTTAGCCAGTCAAGGCAAAAATACTTCCACTGATACCTCAAGCAGAGGCTGCTTTAATCTGTCATTTTCATAGCATTTGAGCACTCATTGAATTATTCTCCTTATTTACCACTAGTAGCATCGTTGTGTGTGAATGATGCTTAAGGGATGGCCTTGACCAATGTTAATCAGTATAGATTCTTTGAGTGAAGGACCAGGCTCATGTTACTTTCCTAACAAAAACCGTGGAGTTATCAACATGATGGTTCCTGTAGTTGCTTCTCACCCCAGTCAGCTGTAGATGGGAGGGCAGGGGGAGAGGGAATTTGCAGTAGTGAAAATACGAAAAGTAAGAATGGTAAAGGAAATCCTTCTGGCAGAATGTACTCCCTCCTCTTCACTCCCCCAGTTCATCTGCTGTTTTGTCCTGTGTATTAGCAGGCACGGAGTTTACATAAGGCCAATCCATCCACTTCTGTTTCTGAAATTTATCTCATTCTTAACTCCATATTGTGACCTATTATCCCTACCTACATCTGCTGAGCTGAGTGTTCACTACCTTTAACTAGGTTTTGATATTCTTCTCATCATTGTATGGTTACTCAATTGATCCTTGGGTCCAAACGCTTGTGGTTCAGATGCTGTAAGTCGCAGAAACATGTAAGTCACAGGCTGCCAGTTTTAGAAGTGTTTTTCCTTTATTTCTTGCATTTAGAAAAAAGAGATCAAATTATCATGCCAAGATCTGGCAACTACCCTTTATCAAGAAGGCTGTTTTTGCTTAAGGCCCTTCTATCATGAACTGGCTGACATAGGAAAGTCTACTTCGGTAAACATCTGAAAGTAGGATGGTGGTGGTTGTTGTTTGGCAATATTAAAACAATGAAACCAGTTAGCAAATATCACAGTAATTGAACACTCCCACAAACTGAAAAAGAGAGAAAGGAAAGTACATGAAGGAGGAAAGAGGGTATTTGTAACACCCAGTTTAGCAGAAATACGACAGTGCATTCTTCCTTCGATCTGTAATGCTGCGAGTCAGCAGTGCTCTCAAGCTAACTGTGAATGGAGTTTTAACTAAAGTGATTGCCTCACAAATCAGGGACTCCCAGGGCAAAATCCAGAGCAACTCTTTAAAAATATATTTCAAAGTGATCAAAGACACACGTGTCTTACATTGTTCACCAGGGAGGAGTCTTTCAATAGCAACCAGAGTTAATGCAGTCATGAACTTGAGCATCTTTCAGCAACTGCCTCACATTTTGCTGAAATTATCATCCCATGAAACCTCTTTCAGAGCAATTCCTTAACCAAGCTCAGTAGCTGGAGAATAGCCATTACATCTTCATCCTTCATCTGGTAAAGCAGCAGAACATTTACCAATGTATACACAGCTGAGAAATGCAATTTGACTGGTACATTAAAGGTATTGGTATTTGGTGATCTTTAATCTTAGCATAACTGCTGCCCATCATGGGTGCAGTAATGTGCTTCACAAAGCTCACAAGAGAAGACAAGACCCTTAATGAGTTTTGGCTGAGCTGGGCACGTTGTGCGCAGTGTTTTTCAAACTGTCTCAGGCTTCCTGCCAAGTAATGCAGAAGAAAATGCCTTAGAGTATGCTAGCTGTCTATCAACCCCTCAGAAAGTTTTCTCAAAGACAGTCTTTGATTTGTGAGTCAACCACTATTAAGCTAGTGTCAAAACCCGCTCTAGAAGCAACAAAATGGAGCACAGTTCTGCCATTACTTCTAGCATAAAAATATTCATCTTGAATTTAAGGCTCTAGGTTATTTTCACTGTGGTGTATCTCTGGAAGGCAGAAAGAGTTTGTGGGGTGAGTTAGGGGGCTTAGTTTCTGAAATGATGGGAATAGATGCCAGGGAAAGAATACGTGGAAAGGTGGTGACCATCTTGCAACTGACCTTATTAAAGGAAATAAGAAGGGCTGTATCTTTACAGGGCAAGCCTCACATTATAGGCTCCTATAATCCTAATACGTTATATTGACTCACTTATACATACTGGCACATACCTGTAGTGTGAATGGCAAGTTTGCAGAGAAGCGCCGTGACCTCCCTCTGGTTCCAGTAGTCCACATGCTAAACATGGCAGGTAGGCCTGGTCAGACCAGCTGGTGATGGCATATTGGCTCTCAGAGAGGTGCAGGGACTTTGCACTGTGTTGTTACCAGGAAAATGTCATTTGGCACAGTGCGATGCCCACAGGAGCCTCATGGGCAGGCACAGTGGTCAGCTTCAAATTGACATTGCAGTGCCTCCTCCATTGGATGGCAAGATTGCCGCGGTGTCTAGTCTCTCAGAGACTGTAAGAGAAGTCTTTGAGACAGGGATACTAATGTTTAGGGAAATGCCAAGGAATCATCACAATAGCTGTCCAACACAGCCCTCACAGAGGTGCTGAGTAGTCATGACAACTGTAGTTGTCAAGCATTAGCATGGGACAGCATTCAAAAACTGTTTTGCAGGCATTAAATAACCAGTCAAGCTATGGGCTGGCAAGTGCAGAGCTAGTAGATAACAAAAATACATCTTCTGACTTTGAGGAACTGACAAAAAGGACACTAAGCCACAAGTGATCACTAAAGATTCAGCCTAATTGCAAAGGATATGCATAATGATGTTATATGTAGTAGCTGACTGCTAAGAAAATACGGCTACTCTACAGAGTAATCTGGGTCTCTGGGAAGTACATTAATAAAGACCTGCTTGAGGTCTTCAGCGGGCCAAGCTATAGACTGAGGATTTGTAATGATACCAGCAGGATATAGACTCTCAAAAAGGCTTTCACACAGCAGCCTGATAAATTTATTGTCGGAATATCCAAAAAGGCTTTTTAGAGCTTTGCCTCGTCTGAGTTTGTATTGTTGTAAATATTTAAGCATTTATAAGGTTTGAAGTAATGGGTTTGGAAGTGAAGACATGAATTTAATGCTGTGACCAGATTTGTAGGGCAAAAAGAAACAGAAAACATACCTCTGAGGGTGGAGAACTCCTCAGACGTTGCTTCAGAGTAGGTCCATAGGCAGTTACCAGGAAGTTTTCATCACTTCCCCACTTCACTTTCCTGACACAGTATTCTTCTTTTCTTACCTTTCCTCATTTATCCCTGATTCCTGTTCTCAGACTTGTACCACTTTCTCTCCACTGCAGATTTCCTTCATTCTCCATGCTCCCTACAGTGCAAACACATGATGGAGCTACTGTGGGTTGACAAATTATGTGGCACCCCTGTGCGTTCCTAGCTCATGGCAAATGCAAAGGTAAACCTCTGCCATATGGCTGGGAACACACAACCAGGAGTCGCATCAGCACAGCTGGCATGCTGTGACTTGGTCACAAGTCTGGAGTCCTGGGTTCCTATGTGGCAGCCTGTATTCATAAGGTGTAATGTGGAAGTTACCTAACTAAGAGCTCTAGCCATAGTAGCCTACACATAATAACAGAGTTTCTGAACTTCCTGTAGCCATAACACTCTCTGAGGTGGTGGCCTCAGGCGGCATGGGTTTTGTGAGCATACTGAGAGAGAAGCACTACTTTCCAGGGAATGCTCACCAGGTGAGCAGGAAGGTTGGAATATAATTGCAAATAATTGCAAAAGATTTGAAATGTTCCTTGAGTCTCATATGTACTCATCTTGCTGTATGGCACCCATGCGCTGCAGAACTGAATCTCCTCACTTTTTAAGGCTTATGCCAGCACTACGTTGCCATTAGAGAGTCCTGAGGGGGGACTTTGGAGGGACAGTGCACCTCACTGGGCTAGCCTGGTACCAGGACTGTTTAGCCCTGCCTGGGCAGTGCTCTGCAGAATAGGAATTTGCCAACTGTGCAAACCAGCCTGGTGGAACGCTGCGTTAACACATTTATATTGTTCCTCGTAACTAAGCTGGCTTGCTTAGGTCTGATTTTAATCTTTTACAGTACACTGCCTTGTATCAGTGGAGAGATCCTCTCAGTGTGCTTAGTCTCATGATCTCACTGTGAGATCACCCCATTTTTAGGATGGGGGGAATTATGCACAAACTACCAATGCCATGGTGTCTGAGAGGTTTGGGATTAATTCTCTGCAAGTCCTTATCTCCTCTGACCTACAGAGTTAGCCTACAGAGCCTACTTTAGACAGTAAAAATCCCACTTGCAATCTAGTGCCATATCCAAGGCTGTAAGTAATTTGTTATAATTTTGCATCCTCTTCTTGAAGATTTTATTCTTGACTTCTGGCACAATGAGAGAGATACACTCATACACATCCAGTCCACTTTAAAAACAAAACAAAACAAAAAACCCCAGTGAAAAATAACAAAAAATGAAAAATAAAGAAAACCAAGATCAATCACCTTCCAGGCTTTTTTGTTGTTGCCTCCCAGGGTAAGCAGGACTGCTTTAGGACTCTCCTTTTCTCCTTGTCTTGATATGACTAAAGTAGGAGTAGCAGTGTGTTTCCAGAGGACTGGAGAATGTTATGAAGATCATGCTTGGAAGGGAGGGTCAGTGTCGTGTTAAGGTGAGTCTGTGGCACGATGAATGTCTCATGCACATGGGATGGGACAATGCTCAATGCTCATGCATGGGACAGAGGGCCTTACTTTAAAGTTATTAACCCACTGGGAATACTAGATACATGTTTGTGAAATGGAACTTCCAAATTACTTCATGAAAATGCTTCTAAACTATTGCCGATCCCATTTTCAGACTCAGTAATTCCCAGCTTCTCTCTGTATTTACTATTACAATGTCTTTTGAATTTGTCCTCAAAGGTTCAGATCAGTATGCACCCGAGCTATTAGTCCTCCACATAAGACTTTCATCCCATTCCCTCCCCCACCCCACCACTTGTGACTTCAAGAAATTTTAAATGTGCATTTGGCATGCTTTCTGACCTTGACTTTTGAGCATTCAGGCCAAGCACTCAATCATTACCATATAAGTTCATACCCTTGACATACTATGAGTAATTGATCTCAACTCTCAATTATTATGTTAAGCTTATGTGGATTTAGAAGGATGAGATCCTTCCTAATTAACCTCAAGTTTTTTGATAAGATTACACTCAAGATTGACATTGACAGTTCATAATTTATCTGAATTTTAAGGAAGCTCTTCATAAATTGCTGGGCCAGAACTTCAGTGTTATTATAGAAATAGATTTCAAAACCCACTAAAAATGTTGAAAACAGGAAAGAGTTTTGTAAGCAACTATAACAGGGATGGAAGATGTGTTAGACACACACAGAAGACAACGTTTCAAAGAATAGTAAGGAAGAACCTGAATGGGAGGCTGTTTTTCATGGTACGAGCTAAACTTTATTGATCAAAACAAATAATGAAAAGGTAACATAAGAAGGTGGTAAAATCTGCAGGTGCTAAAACTCATGAAGCTTGGTTTCCATGGGCCTTGTGCCTGGTGGTTGGATTTACTTGGATCTAAGAAGGTCTTCAATGAAAGCCTTGCTCTGGGATGAAACACTTGTAGTGTTTCCCATGTGAATTCTGTGCTGTAGCCTAACGGGTAAGTTCTGTTACGGTCGTCCACTGTGGCAGTCCTCTCTCCACCCAACTAAGTTCCTTCGTGCCTTTTTTTTTTTTTTTTTAAAGACTTAATGTCTTTCAGAGTGCTGTCCTTTTTCAAATGTGGTTCTGCAGCTTCCAGAGGATCAGCTGGTCAGGGTCAGATCCCCAGTTAGCATAGTGAGGTGGGTGTTGGTCACTTCTGCCAAGTAACTAGCGATAGGACGAGAGGAAATGGCCTCAAGTTGCGCCAAGGGAGGTTTAGATTGGACATCAGGAAAAATTTCTTTACTGAAAGAGTGGTCAGGCCTTGGAACAGGCTGCCCAGGGAAGTGGTGGAGTCGCCATCCCTGGAAGTATTTAAAAGACGTGTAGATGAGGCGCTTAGGGACATGGTTTAGTGGGCATGGTGGTGTTGGGTTGATGGTTGGACTTGATGATCTTAGAGGTCTTTTCCAACCTTAATGATCCTCTGATTCTATGATTACTCTATTAAGGCCAATGAAGGTTGAATTAACACAAAGTCAATCAATCTTTGCTAATTCACACCAACTAAGGAGTTACCTGTAAAAATGTAACAACTTTTTTTAATGTATTTCCAAAAGAATTGATCTTGTTACCGTTCTGAGTAACTATTTTACTGAAAGTATGAGAAACTGACGGCTGCCTAACTGCTATACACCAACAGGATCATATTCCTGCATCTCTTTATACTTACATGGCTTCCAAAAACTGGAGAAAATGTTGTCAGTAATGTGACTGAAATAGATGATGCTATGTGACACTGCAGGGAATGCAATATTTTATATGGAATGGGATAAATGAGTACAGGCACTGAAAAAACTAGGAGGATATTTCAGCAGCTGATTATAGAAAAGCTGCAAGTACTTTCCTAGAAACAGCAATGAGACTTGCTTTGTGAAGCAGGGCATCAGTGTTCTGTTAGGGAGGAATTAATATGGATTCAGATAAAATAGGCATTTTCATGTAGTGTCATTTTTATTTGAGATTGATTAGTCTGACCTTCACTATCTTTCTAAAGACAGTGCAGTAAGTTTTGTTGGCTTTTTTTTTTTTCCTCTGGTCTCACTGAGATTAGAGCATGGATTGGCAGTTAGGCTGGTCTTGCGTGCTGCAGAAAAGGCAGCAGAGAAAATTAGCTCACAAGCATTGAGAGAAGATATTTAAACCCTTCCACATAGATGTTGATAAGCAGAGCTGTTGATGGACAGCTGTTTGCAACATTATGGTCATATATTTGTAGACCTAAGGGAATCAGATACCAATGTCCTCATAACTGCTAGCCTGGTAATTATATGTGACAGTCTTATCATACAGTATTATCAGCATTTTGAAAGTATGTCTTGAAGACGGAGATACAATAGTCCTCTACAGTTTGGCATCAGACAGCAAAAAATGTTTAGCACGAAAGATAAATTTTGAGATTCCAAATATATAGGGTTAAGACCTCCATAATAGAAGGTAAAGTAATTTAAAAAATGTTATATACTGAGAAAGATAAATGTATTAGAACTGTTATAATGGCCCTGCAATAGACCCAGAAGAATAGAAGTCTTATAGTGATGCCATCCCCTTTAAGGGTTGGTTGCTGTTCTCCATAGTTTTATTGATTAGTACCTTTATCAGTGAAGACTTCCACTGAAATTAATAGGATTAAATGTGTTGGTGGAGCCTGACCCTTGAAATTTTAAGAATATCTACAACTTTGCCAGTTTCTGCCTGTGCAAGCCCTTATATGGTCCATTTTGCTGTCGTATCTGAGTGCATCACCACTTTTCTTTTTTTTTTTTTTTTTTTGCCAGTTCTAGTTTTACCACTACAGAGTCTCAGTGAAAGCAGTTTAGAAAACCAAATATGTCACTTAAGTGAAAAAAAAAAAATCAATAGCATACAAAATTCTGGGAAACCCATTCTCCAGGAAACATACATATATATTTTATCTTCTTGACTATGTAGCTCAATTATCAGCTATGCCAACTCCTGCTACTGAGACACTTTCCTGGCTCCCCAACTCATTTCTCATCAATTTCTGATGCTCTATTTTAAATGACTGTGTAGTTCCCCTCCCTCCTACATTTCAGCCAATATTACCTACTTAAATTTCGACACTTGTTCTCATCCTTAGTTTTACACTGCTTATAAAGTGCTGCCATTGATTTTGATGGCAAAATACTGTGATTATCTCTGTATATGTTGAATAGGTAACAATCTTTCCCATCAGGAGTAAGATTCTAGTTAGTTGAGCAAAGATATTGCTGCCTCACCAATTAAACTGCTGTGAGCAAAGCCTGTGTATAAAAGCAGCTTCTTGTCCACATCTGAATGAGAGCTGGATTTCAGAAAATTCTTTTCCTCTTGAGCTGTGCTATATGATTTTAACAGGGTTTATTGGTGTAGCAAAGTTGGTATTTATCACCCAGTTTTGAAGATAGTGGTAGAACAAACTGTGTCACTTTCCCGTTCCAGTTTATTCAAATGAACTGTCTCATCTCAAAACATAACTGTGACAGTTACAAGTGGATCAAAGCCTAAATTGTTTCTGGAATAGAACCTTGAAAAGTGTAAAGAAGCACAGTACCTCCCTTGTCTGCAGTAGACTTGCACATACTCACATCTGCACAGGATCTGCTTTGTTGCTAATGTGGATGGTCAAATTCTTTGGGGGGAAAAAATCAGGTTACCAGCTGAACAGCACGAACGTGCTGCTGGTCAAAAACCGGAGACTTGTAGTTAAGTTAGAAATATTTTAAAATGTCACTTCATTGGTGTTTTATTAAAAGGTCATCTGGCATGTTAAATAATGGGTGATTTCTAAAGGCAGTACGTGGAGATGAAACAGATACTGGACATAGACTTGTTCATGGTATGGAACATTATTACCTTAAGTGTTATTTTATTTCCCTGATGGACCCATTATAGTATTTGTGAAATGAATATTCTCCCCAGGTTTTTATAATCTTCTATAAATTTGCCCAGGTGAATTCCTAATTAAGCTTTTTAAGGTCGATAAGTGGTTTTCTTGGCATGCTCAGGAAAGCCAAGATGCCAAAAGTATCCCTGTCAGAGTTGCACTTTTTCAAACCAGCAACCTAGGTATCTACACTAGACTGACAAAAGATTTCTGAACTATTCAGAGGCTGATGGTGATCTTAAAAGTGACTACCTGAACTACTTTCTTGTTTCAATTTCTGTAATGAGTTTCTGATTTTAACTAGGCAGAAACATAACATTCAGTACACTGATGGAGCATGTCTAAGACTCTTGACACAGACATCTTCTTTATCTTCCTCAGTTTTGGAGTTGTTCATTTCCTCCTCAGAATTACAAGCCCTCCTTCCAGAAGGGGTCTTGAAAAAGGCAATAAGTATTATCAAAGATCTACCTGAAAAAGGCAGTAAGTGTTATCAAAGATTTACCTGAAGAATAATATACTATACTGGCCTTAATTAGAGAATGGGCATCAGTTTAGTTCTCTTCAGATGAAGCATTTCTTCCATCCTTACTTATGAACGGGAACAAAATTGCTGTTTCATCTCCCTCATGGTATCTGTGATATATAAGACATCTCAAAGGAAATTTACATCAGCCTGTTATGACTTTATACCTCCCCCATCAAATAATGGCCTTGAGCATGGAACAGAGACCTGAGGGAAATATGACAGAGAAGGAAGAGAGCCAAGCAATTAATAATATTTATAATACTTCCTACATGCAATAACCTATGATAAGGTTAGTTCCTTTTTCTTCTTCATTATTTCTTTGCATAAAAGTTGCTGCATGAAGTCAGTACAAATACATGTATGAAAGAAGTATGGAAAAGACTCCTTGTTTCAGTGTGTGTGTTCTGATTTTGGTAGAAGTTTAAGGGTGTTTCTGGAGTATAGGAAGAAATAGAATCGATTTAATTTATACTGTACACTATGAATACCCAGGGAACCCTTCTGCTCAGTGATATCTAGGTCTTGCACAGCTATTAGTAAACAACAGAAAACTTCGGTATTTTACTGACAGCAGGCACATTTTCTTAAATAAGCTCAAAGAATTGAAAGAAAGATATAATTACTACAAAATTTAAGTATGACAAAAAGAGCTGTGTGAAAAAATATTTTGTATGTTCGCTCAGGTGTAATTAGTGGGTTACCAGACCATCACGTACATAATACTGAAGGAAAGAGATAGCAGGAAAAGCAAGAGGGATCACTTAAGAAGAATATACACGCTGGGTAGCACATTACTTTCCTTGACTTGATTTGAGTTAAGGGAGGTGTTACTTAGCATAGTGAGGCCAGAGGCTGGCTTAGAGGACATAGCTGCTAATGTAAAAAGTCAACATGTCAAGTTACACTACTAAGTGGAGCTGATTTTATGGTGGGTTTTCACACAGGTGAGATTACCTAGTTTTTAATTACTGCAGACAGAGCGTCTTAACATAGATTCACTGGAGGACATATCAGTTGTCATTTTGTTGGTTTCAGTAAGTGCTCCGAGGTCCCAGTTGTTACTGTCTGTGAAACATGCACTGTAAATCTTATCCTATGTGAATATCCTTGGTTATTGATTCTTCTGTGAACTTGGCAGCCCTGTCAATAAAGGGGAAAAAAAAAAAAAAAAGAATTAAAAGAAAATCAGTGTCCTTGCCTTCTGCAGCATGGAAAGAGTCCAGTACAGGCACAGTAGCATGGTTAATTAAAGCAGTAACATCATTAGTATACTAATTCAATAGTGTGTAGATGTTGGGTCCAAGTATATTAGAGACACATTGCAATTGTTGCATTTCTGTTGCTTGGTTTATATTTTTCTGGAATTATGTACAAGCTGGGGTAAAAGTAAGAATGCTAAACCAGTCAACCAATACCTGAATTAAAAACTATATAATCTTTAGGGAAAATTTTTTATAGTGTCAGAAAAAGCACAATATTATTTGGTTATTTGGGCACTAGAAACCTGAGGAAGCTGTTGTGAGATGGCTAATGTATGAGTTCAACTTCTGCCAATGAGCCATTGGGATCCATAACAAGGCAGAGGATTTTGAAAACTCCTTGTTTGTTCTCCTAGATCCGCACAGACAGATCAATGACTGTGGGTTGGGTTTCTCTCTAGTCTCACACTGCACCCTGGTTTATTACTTCACATTGTAACTCCAACAGGGCAGTACCACTGCTGACTGAATGCTCTTGTCTGTTGCAAACTGGGAATGTTATGGAGAAAAAGATTTCCCTCCCATCACTCAGATTTCATTAGGTAATTGAATGCAGAAGGTACTGCACAGAGCTATAGAATGATGCTGAATCTCTGCTCCAGTCTCTCTCCTAATTTGTATGGAGCGAGATTCTCCCAGTGTTTCTACTTAGAGGTTGTACAAAAAAAAAATAGTGCTGACTGAGAAACATGACACTGCTTTTTCAACACTATTGGAAATTGGAATAATGAAAATTTGAACACCTCACTCACAGCTAGTGTAGATAAAATATCATTCACTGTCTCACACTAAGTACATTTAAGAGAAGAATTTGAACTGTAATGTGTACATTAAATAGCAAGGGGCAAAATGTGCCCTCACATGCGTACTCTGACTGTGCTGAAAGACTCACAACAAAATAAGAATAAATTTTGGCCCCTGTTAAATCACAGTAGGACTTAAGACACTGCCTTCAAGAATTCAAAGCAGTGCAATCAGCAAATTGCTATCTTACTTGGGTTTGAAAAAGACTGTAGCTTTATGCTTGCAATCCATTATTTAATAAGCATTTTATCGCTCAGGACAGTATTGTCATGGTTCATCCACCATTGGTATGGAGAACATAAAAATAGCTATTGACACTGCAAATTTAGTGTGAGATCACCTTACTGCTTCAGGAGTATTATATTCATTGTGGGCTTATGGAAGGAAATGAACTTTTGGATTTTCTCATGAAAACACTGGAAAAATATCAGTTAAAGCAAAATCCTAAGTGCATTGGCACTTTACCTTTCAGGACTGAGACTGCTTTAAGAGTTCTGCTGATCTGCAAACAAAGAAGTGCCCAAAGCCTTTTGGAGAGGCTGATAGCATGCTGTCTGTAGTAGTGATGAAGATCACCAAACTCAGAAGGACTTAATCATCCACGCCAATGAAAACTGACAGAGTAACGCCTTTATTCAACCTTTATTTTAGGTTTCTCAGAGGTGCTATCCAGCCCCATACACCTCATAGGCTATCCTATATGGATACAGGGACATGCAAGAACTACCTCTGCCTTGGTCAGACATTTGCCCCATGCTTTCCTTCCATCAAAAAGCAAAAGCTGAGAACCTTTTCATATTCACTTCTTTTCAAAGTGTCTCTGCTGCTTAGAAATTCATGTTACTTTCCTCCCAGAGAAGAAGCCGTTACTGCTTATTACTTCTTATTAGTAACGGAAACTGACTGGGCAGCTCCATAAGGAGCAAATGTATTTCCCAGCTGTTCTTTATTTATGTATTTTCCACTGGAAAGCCTCCAGTGTTTGGGACTGACCCTTCCTGACATTAAAGTGTTTCTGATGAAACTAAATAGTGTTAAGCAAAAATTTTGCAAGGTATTTGTCCAAGTTTTCTACTTTGGTTACACTTTAAAAGTCACCTTTTGGAGTCAAGGTGTAAAGCTGCGGCAGGACAGCAGAGGGAGATAGTGCTCAAAGGAGGAAGAAAGGCATAGGCTTCCTCCATGGCACCAGTAATAACCCAGTGAATAATGTTCAGACCAGTAGCAGCCCTCCAATAGAAATAAATAATAATAACATTTAAACTAATTTGCTCTCCTATGGATGAACACTGGTGTGGATAAGTGGCAGCATATTGCTTCCCTGCACTACTTTGCTGGCCAACAGCAGCAGTGGCCTCCTGAAACGGCCCCGGTAACTTTGCCGGCTGTCCTGGCAGTAAGCCAGTCACCTTGTTGGTGATTCCTCTCAGGTAGTGACCTTGCTGGGTTACAGAAGCATGCTGTACTGACTTTATTAAGGCGTGACCTTTATTGAGAGTGTGTTTAGTGCATGTGTTGGGTCTATAATTAACATGCTAAAATACGGTTCCAGGAGAAAGTTTAACAGATTATTATCTTTCCTGCACAGAAGGAAGAGAGTGCTAGGACATATCTGCTTAAAGTGACTGTGCAAATGACATTTTGATGTTCCATATTTATAGTACTCTCCACCAGTAACTTGCATATTAAGGGCTAGATTATACCGGCCCTGCCCCAGGAAGAGATTGGATAATGAACCTGAGTCACGACCACTCTCTCTGGCCACCTAGCCTTCCCCCTCCCCTGCTCGCCATGGCTGGGATGCCATTTTGATGAGGATAACATCAAAGCCTCATTCTTCCATGCTGACCTATTTCTCTGTGGCAGTGCAGCTCTTAGCCCCTGCTTTTCAGGTAAGCCAGAGCAGGATCGATAACGTCTCATCTGAAACCCAAGCTCTAGTTATAACTCACCTGTCCCAATACGAATTGCATTGGGGCGTGTTGTTAATGATGTGAGGACCACCTCCTGCTCCCTCCCACTGCAGCATCTGACAGTGTTGGGAGTAATAAGCTCTTGGGTTTGTCAGCAGAACAAATTTGAGTCTCCCTGCAGAATTTGTTCTGGTTTGCTTTTTACCTTTTTAGCTTCCTTATGGGGATTTTCGGAAAAAAATAAAATCAAAGAGCTCCTGTAAGTTTTAATCCCAGTGCAATTACAGACTGCCAGTCAACTGACTAGTCAGAAGGGGGTTGTGGCAGGGTTATTGATGGTGCAAAATGTCCAACTGTCTTTCTGAAGCTGTCTTTGTTGGTGGCAGCTCTAATGACTTTTAGCCAGTGGGAATCCCCTCCGGGCCATGGAGGGGGAGCCCTGTGCTGTGGTGCCGGCACATGCGCTGCCGTGCTTGGTGCAAGGGTGACACGGGACTCAGGAAAGTTTTACTGAGGGTTAAGAAGTCCTGGTGGGGATGGACACCAGTGGTGCCCCTGGTCCTCATGTTACCAACACTTTAAAAGTCAGAGTGATAGACATAAAAAATGCAACCTGCTTTGGCAGTTGCCTAACAATCCCTCAGCAATGCTTTTTTTTTCCTTTTTTTTTTTCCCAGTCAGATAAACATTGCAAAAGCAGCCATGCCCTATTATTGTATTGTCATAGCTTTTAGTATAAAATTTCCGTTTGATAATAAATTACACCCTGTACTGGGATCCTGCCGTCAGGGCCCTGGCGGTGTCCCCTCGCTGGGGCTCGAGGCCAGCTCAGAGCACGCTGCAGCGGGCAGGCCTGTTCCCCTAGGGCCATGGGAGAGTGTGGGGGAGCCTTGCACTGCGGGCAGGGTGCAGACAGGGCCGACCCCAGCATTGGGAGGGCTTTCAGCTGAGCTTGGACCAGGCCTGACCTCCAGC
>NW_009231245.1:65785-71718 GCF_000690835.1 Fulmarus glacialis | reverse complement strand
GAGCCTGGGGCCTGCGGTGGTCCCTGGGGGTGGCCAGGCTGTGGCCAACCCTGGTTACTGTCCCGTGCCCAGCCCAGCTCGCCTTGTGGAGCTGTCTTTGTTGTCTTTTGTGTCTTTGCAGGATGGGGCTGCTGGGCCTCAGAGGGAGGACACTGCTCCGCCCTGACAGTCCCGCTGCCCCAGGCCACCCCCGGGTGCGCTGCACCCTGAGAGTGAGTTTGGGCACTTGCAGCCCCTGAGCCGGCCCTGCAGGACCTGGCCCCTGGGCTGTGCACGACCTGGCCCGCAGAGCTGCATGCCACGGGGGCTGCCCCAAGGCTCCCGAGCTGCCCTGGCTCCCAGGAGCGGCCCTGTCTGTGGGTACCCCCACAGCCCGGTTGGGACGAGGCCCCCCCAGCTCCGAGCTGGCCCCGAGCTGTGGTGGGGGGCTGGGGGATACCCTCAGGCCCCTGACATGCACGGCGGGACAGCTCCCAAATTATGAACATGTTCATGAGTTTGGGCTTTCCCAGGTTTTCTATGGGCTTAAATATTTGGGGTTAATGAATCCAATGTACCTGGCTGAAGCCAAGTCAGAACCTGTGGCAGGCTCAGACCCGTACACCTTATAAGCTTATATGCTATTTTTTATCAGAAAGGACATTTTAAATTTGAAGACTGCTTTTGACTTTAGCACCCAATTTGATTGTAAATTTTAAATTCTTACTAAAATGAGACACTAAGTCTTCAATGATTTCACCAGAAGAACAAATTTCCTCCCCTGTTTTCTCACAAAATGTATCTGCACTGGCTGGAAAGAAAAACATGGAAGACAAGTTAGAAACTAGGTAGCAATAAGGTAGCAACTAGGCAGCAATAAGATACTACTCTAATAGCTAAATTGCTAAATGCTGTGGTTACTATATACTCCTCAACATTAATAGGAGCTCCACCTTCCTATGCCTCTGACATACTTTGGTTTATTAAAACTTCAGAAAGTGAGTTTCTACTAGGAATTTTTACATATATTTCTACAGCAAAAAGAAAAAAAAAGCTGACCTCTGTTTAAAAGTCAAATTAACTTACAGTTGGGAAAGGTTTAGTGCTCCAATCTTTTGTTGAATAATACTGGATCATTTCTCGTTGTTGAAATCTTATCTCTATCTGGTTTTTTTTTTTAGTGGAAATATTTATTTGAAGAGGTCAGTGAGGGCATTATTGGAAGGCAGTTTTAGTGGGACTCCGGCTTTGGTTAACAACCTTTAGATGTGAATGCTTGTCTGAACACACAACTTCTGGGGAATTTCTTCAGCCCTGGATAATTATTCAATGGGACACATCTGGTTCTTAGAGTCAGCACTCCCACCGACTTCACTGGGACTAGTACTGCAGGATTCAGCCCCACATGAGCTAAACGGAGAAGAGAGGTGAAGCTGTTTTGCTGAGGCAAACATTCATTGGCAAAATAAATCCACTGAAGGAAGGAAAGAAAATATTACTGCAGCATTATGTTACCCTTTGGGAAACTACTGTATGGTATTTTGCCATTGCAAATGAGAGAGGGCTTCAGAAGGAGCTAGGATACATGGGGCACACAGAATTCCTGGGGTATTTTTCAGTTAGTGTTTTTGTGGTGGTTTTTTTTTTGTTTGGGTTTGTTTTGTTTTTTTTTTTTAATGTATCTAAGTAAGCAGGGATTTGTCTGCTTTATTTTTGTATTTTTGCTGGTGTGTCTTGTGTTTAATTCAGTGTTTGTTGGGACAACTTTCTCCAAGGACAGCTATATCCAAACAAAAAGTGAAAAAAAAGTGAGGAAGAGAGAGAGTACTTTTAGATCATAGGACAAGGAACGGGAGTGAAAGCTTCTCTAATGTCAAAGGGAATGTGAAACCATGCTTGGCTCTACAGCTGAGATATTACGTTTGCAGAAAAATGTAAATCCAGTGCATGCTTCAGAATATTACTTTTCATTGGAAACGGTGTTGTTGAATAGAACTGAGGTCACTGAAACATGAATGGTACAGGTAAATTAAAGGTTTATACAGACTATACCAACACCATCCCATCCATTAAATAAAACTGGAATTGCAGAAGACAGCAGGGCTATAAAGGAGTGTTTCAAGAGAACAGATAATTTCAAAGATCACTACAGAAGAAAAAAGATGAAGAACAATTCAGAGGAGAAATAGTTTAGATGGGTGAAGAGAGCATCTGCTGGATGCAAACAGTCTGGGAAGAGGAAATAGAGGTTATTGAAAATACTTATGGATAAAGTGAAAGAAACTGCAGCTCATATGTTGAAGAAGCTCATGAAGGAAGAAAATACATGTGAAAATTTATAGCAGCTCATGGTACTTGATGGGGGAGGGGGGGAAGACATGGGGAGCGGGGAGAAAGATGAGCCTTGACTGTGAGGAAAGCTGACAGTGGCCTAAAGCATACCTGGCAAAGCTGAAAGCTAGTGCTGGAGAGGGCTTTCAGTTAGAAATGGAGCTGCTGAGGGCAGGATGAGAAGGGAAGGACGCAGATTATAGAACAAACCAGGGGTGAGGCCAATGGAAGGAGCCAGGGGAAATGAGATAAAACGATAAAGGGATTTGGAGAAGAGAAAGATTATCTGAAAAGTCAGAAAATGTGGGAGAGCTTTAAGGAGATAGTGTCCTTAATTTTCATCCTACAACCCTGCAGCAAAGGGAACATACCAGAAATCTTTATTCATTGGTAATCTCTAACTGTCATAATGGCCCCTTGGAGGTTTTGGCAGACTCCAATTTAAAATAGCTCTAAGATACACTGACATGAAAAGAGCTCAACATAGCTTCAAGAGATCCTAAAACTGCCCTAGCTCAATGAGGAGTCTTCACCTGCAACTCAGGGTCTGAAGCTCAGCTTTGTATTTTGGTTTCTCCAAGCAGCTCCTGGTTGTATAACCTGTTAATCCAGTGATCCTCTTCCCTGAACAATACCACCAAAAGTAATGCTGGAGGGAAGGAAACCAAGGCACTACTTTGAGAAGCGAGTTTCAGTAACTGCTGCAAGACCTATGGACAGTGGGCTCAACATCTCATGATGTTTTAGTGCCTTTCTGTAGTTATGTGAATGTGTTAATGGGGCGGCTCAATACATGGATAGCTTAATGACCATGGGTAGTTATCTGACCTAAATAGGGGGTTCCCTCCTCAGTGTAATGGCTCCTTCTGGCCTCACCATTTATGAACATGAAGGCCTAGTCCTCTGGTACCTGTGGCTTCTTTGTGCCTACAGCTTCATAGGACAGACCATTTTCAGAGACTCCAAGTGATGGATAATTCTCCCAAGGGAGTTATATAAAAGTCCCATCTCTCATAGGGATGTTTATTAGGAGGTTTTATGCTTCTTAGATGAAGAGGAATGCATCAAACGTTGCAGGTGAAACACATCTTGAACTCAGCTGACTGCAGCTGGCAGCATTTTGTAGTTTTGAACCCAGGCTGCTGTGTGCTCTTTAGGGGTCAGGTGGCAACAATGCTATGGGTCTGAATGATATATGCTGGCAGATATGGTGTCAGTAGGCATGATGGGAAGGAGACATCCATTTTATGAATGTTGTGTGTGCCGTGCTCCCTGGGAAGTGAAAGAAAGTCCTGCAAGGAGCACTGATGCTATGAGTGACTTACTTACATGTATTTATCAGCTGTCCAGAGATACAGAGAGATAGCGAGGTGAGTCATGAGTTCCAGAGCGTACCACAGTTTGGGCATATTGAGATATCCACAGAGCTCAAGGCCTCGAATTAAATATGTAGGACTCAAAGGATCCTTTTTCTCCTAGGTTCTAGGTGAATCTAAATGCTTCCATCAGTCAGGAGGGCTGGATATAGAACAAACGGAGAAAAAAGAAGGACAAACAGCTGGTTATGGCTATATAGAATATGCTTGTGCAGTATGCATCTCCTTTTCCATACACTTTTTTGGGGAAGAAAAAAAAAAAAGTCTGTAACTAAAGTCACATCAGAAGTCTGATTCAGAGAGCCTAATCATGTAACCTTCACTTACACAATCCCACTGAATTATTCACCAGGGTATATGAGTTAACAAATTCTTCATGTAAGCAGAGGAAGAAAAAAGGGAGAGAAGAAGAGCTGGAGATAGGTCCTTGGCTGGTGTAAATCACAATACTCAACTGAAGTCAGTGAGAGATACCTACTTGCACTGGTTGCAAATCTGACAACATTTCGGAAGAACATAGGAGATAAAATTATTAAACAAGAGAAAAACATGTGGTTGTGGTTATGGCATGTTCCTCACTGGCAGTGAATGGATGGAAAAGAGAGCTGGATGGGTAATTATTCATCAATAATGTAAATTATGAATGTTTCTTTTTCTGTTCATTTCTTCACGAACTGTCTGTGGAAGAGGTCACAGTTTTCTCAACTGTTCCTTACTTTAAATTATTTGTCAATTTTTTCCGGCAAATAATTCACATTTTAACTCATCTGCAAGGAGCATAGTAGAAGGCTTCTAAATGGGTGTGTGGGTCTTTTAGGGTCTGTGAATTGTCTTCTTTCCTTCTCTCACATTGACTTCACAGCGATTATGTCACCAGCATGAATGATGGATGCACATCAAAAAAAGAGGATTTAATAGTCATGAGATACACCTGCTTTTCAATTTTCATAGAAACAGATACAGTTCCAGCTGGGAAATGTCAGGTCTTAAAAAGCAAAACTTTTTCAAGAAGGCTCTGGAAGCCCTTGTCCCTGCTGGGCTCACTGAAGTGTTAATGAAGCAGGAGGGACAGAAGAATGTTCTTGTCTAAGGGATGTGGTTCTCAATAACCAGCTTTCAGTGCCGGTACCTCCTTCACTGCAGTCAGTGCTATTTGCTGAGATCAATAGTCAATTCGAAGGCACAGAAAGAATTGCCTCATTGCTGGTTTTCAATCTCATATGGAACTGGGCCACTTCAAATGGTCTGGGGCTGGTTTTCACCCACTGAAGTTACAGGTAAACCAAACTGCTGACATAGATTTGGTACATGTTCCCAAACTGGGAGCGTCTTTAAAAGCTTGTATGCAGCTTGTTTACAGCACTGAAGCCTCTGGTCATAGCAGGTCAGAGCCTGCCCTTTCAACAAAACCAGCTAGATCAAGAGGGTGTAATAAAAGCACTGGTGGTTTCTTTGAGCCAAAAGAAGGTAGTTTAAAACTGTCTAAAATTTGTAGCATATGCTTATCAGCCTTACTCCCACATGGAAATCCCTGTGTCTCATTATAACATTAAAGTTCTGCCCTGTCTAGCTATTTTTAAAACACCATGCGAGCAGGCACTGGAATGCGTTCTACTGTTGACCAGGAATAGAAACACAGACCTCTGGAAAGTGCCTCTGGAAAGTGATGACACAGATACCTTTCCACTGCGAAATTATTGGTCAAACATATAAATGTAAGATTTATAACACCTTTATTTGAATTCTTATGGCTTTTACCATCACAAGTTGGGATGATGTCATAACACAAATGATGCAGCTACCAAGTGTGTTTTGACAAACCAGCCTTTAACAAGTGAAGATAAATGAGCTGTTCCAAAACTGAGCTTTTATATGTGCTGTTTATACAAAAGGAGTATTAAAATGAATAAAATGGGCTGTCTGCCAAAGTATTGATGACATACAGAATATTGAAATAAATAGCTGACCATGCAAAAAATGCTGAAGGAGAAGTTTATTTAAGCACTGTATCATCACATGTTTGTATCATTGCTTTGGAACTGTTGTCGCGCCTCTTCTCAGCTGCCTGTACACTCCCCATGTCTGATTCTTGCCACTGTTACTCTGGGGCTGTTAGTCCTGACTCCTGTGTGTATACAAGATAAGGGGGAGCTGTTCTGTCATGGTAACAGAATATTAATTGAAAACAACAAGTTCTGTATGTTTTAATTGTGAAAAGAACAATATGTTCACCCACCTGAGTACTTA
>NW_009231245.1:29858-65764 GCF_000690835.1 Fulmarus glacialis | reverse complement strand
CAGCAGGACTCATTCCCAAGATGACTGGTATAGCCTAGCATTGGGGAGTATCTCTAAAATGAATATTAAAACAATGACTTCAAAAAAACTCCATACCATAATAAACCAACAAAGAAAACATAACACAAAACATGAAAACTTCAACATTTATACAATATCTTACACCCAAAGATCTCAAAACCCTTGCTAAACGTGGTCACTCTAAACATCCTTAATTTGTATTTTGCAATACTTCATTTTCTTTGAATACTAAGCAGACCAATTGTTCAGATTCACTACTGTGTTCATATTGCAACAGACACTTAAGCATCCTCTGTTGTCCTGGTTTCGGCCGGGATGGAGTTGATTTTCTTCCTATTAACTGGTATAGTGCTGTGTTTTGGATGTAGTATGAGAATAATGTTGATAACACACTGATGTTTTAGTTGTTGCTAAGTAATGTTTACTCTAGTCAAGGACTTTTCATTTTCCCGTGCCCTGCCAGGTGCGCAGGGGGCTGGGAGGGAGTGTGGCCGGGACGGCTGGCCCAGCTGGCCAATGGGCTATTCCATACCATATGACGTCAGGTCAGCATATAAGGCTGGGCGAAGAAGAAGGAGGGGGGGACGTTCGGAGCGATGGCGTTTGTCTTCCCAAGTAACCGTTACGCGTGATGGAGCCCTGCTTTCCTGGAGGTGGCTGAACACCTGCCTGCCGATGGGAAGTAGTGAATGAATTCCTTGTTTTGCTTTGCTTGCATGCATGGCTTTTGCTTTCCCTATTAAACTGTCTTTATCTCAACCCATGAGTTTTCTCACTTTTACCCTTCTGATTCTCTCCGCCATCCCACCCAGGGCAAGTGAGTGAGCGGCTGCGTGGTGCTCAGTGGCTGGCTGGGGTTAAACCACGACATGTGTATATGTTTTTTTCATCCTTCCAACACAGAAATTCCTGTACTTTGGAGGTTAACAGTTGCTCCAAAAAAATATTCAGTATAATCTCAGAACAGCTTGGACATGAGATGGAAACCCACAGTTGGTGAAATAAGGATATAGTGAGGTGATATACAGTTACATGAGCAGGAATTCTCCAAGGACATTTTGATGAAGTCCTCTATTGTGGTGAAAACTGCACAAGATTATTTATGATCACAAGTGGTCAGCATGTTTTGCATGGTCGAAAATAGGATAAAAATATCACACAAAATTTTTATTTTAACAGTGTGCTAGTATGGAAACATGTTTTGTATTATAGTGCCATCCTTATTGGAATAAATCAAAAGTCTATTGATCTATTGATTCTTCTACAAGCAAGTGAACTACAAATGTCCAGGGAACAGCACACCCATCACTCTGAGCTTGAGAAGCAAGGTCTTATGATTCTCTTGAAAAGTAAGAACAGGAGATTTCTGAGGGGAAACAATCACAGTTCTCCATAGAGACTGGAGGGTGTGTGATAATCAGAATCTCCTCAGAATAATAAGGGAAAGCCAGAAAGGGGAATCACATTCTTGTTGGTGTAGTATTTTCCCAGTCACACGCTCTTAATGAAAATTATGTGGCAGCGTCACTGAAAATCAGGTTAACCATATGGCAAGCACAGTGGTTGCTTTGTAATGCGTGGGCTTGCTAAGGATTAGAAATCTATTAGAGAACAGATTTAGAATTCCATTGAAGAAAGTGATGAACTGCATTTCAGTGGAGAGAAAGTAATCTCAGATAAGCAGAGAGCACGGTCAGCTTGACAGTGTGTTGAAGAGGTTCAAGAGGTGAAGTAAAAGTCACGCAAAACCACTGAGGAAATACACTGAGGTGAAATGCTTTTATTTGTTTATTGTGCTGTAGATTTCTTGAGGAGGAGTTCTGCAGATGAAGTGCATGCAAGATCAGATCTGTTAAAAGCAACTCAAAATTCTGAACACATGGGGCTAAATCAGTACTTAGCTAGAAGCAGATAAAAAGTCTCAGATATGCTTCAAATAAAAAATAAGAAGCTAGTGAATTATGTTGTTTCTAAATGTTCAGTGAACTATCAGTAGATCAAAATTATACATGAAATGACTCCACAGGGTACACAGAATCTATAAAAATAGATGAGGACATATTTTAAATCTCCAAAATCTGAAAGGAGAACAAGAAGCATATCCCTAACTTTTATTTTACAAACAGAATCTGAACCCCCAAACCCTGGAAGGCGTCTCTCCCCAGCTATAGAATGAGCTGTTAACAAACTAGTCACTCTGGCTGGATTTCCTCATTTATTTGGATATGACACCTACGCTCCCAGTGAAACTGCATAAATATGTTTTTTCAAAACAAAGAGCAGTACCACAGAAATCAGTATGCAAACAGTGTGTTGCTTCAATATCACTACTAGGCTGCCCTGGATTCCAGACTTGATGTGTCATAAGAATTTATTCTCTCTGCATAGCATGTATATTGGGCCTAAATTAGCTGTCGGCATAGGTAGATACTTCACGAGTAGTGAATTTTTACCTTTTGTTTCTCTGTGCTATGGGAAGCATTAAATTCTATGATGTGATGGGCATAGTTTGCTTTCCTCTCTGCCCACCTATCAGCAGATAAAAAAATGAGCCATTTCTGGGTGTGTCTTTGTTCCTACCATTTCAGAGTTCATAGTGAATACAGAAAACCGAGAAAGGCAAAATATTTTGAGACGTAATCTGCTGTTTAGCTTGAGTAGCATCTTAATTAAGATGCCTTTCTGTTAATAGACCTACACTGGGAAAAGAAAGAGAGGCTCTGCAGAGAGTAGGGGGATGTCAGACTTCTGTTCGTACCAGCCGACAGACAGTTATTAGCTCACAAACTGTCTGACCTGGGATTCGGGTGTCTTGGGGGTCAATGTTTGGCTCTGATTTCTGTGTCACCTCACACAAATCATTTAATCATTACACATTCCTGTTCTGCATCAACAGAATTGATCTGAAGTGTGGAATTTCTCCACCCTGGAGAACACATGGTAAGAAAGTATTTATTCTCAAGATATTGAGGTCAGTGTCACCCACAGGCCTTGCTTGATCTTTTTCCCCGCCATTTCTTATAGCCAATAGCAGATAACTTCCCATCCATTCTCAGGCTTTTTTCTGGTTTGGGTTTTTTTTTTTTTCTTTTTTTCAGGGAATGAGTCTGGTTGTGGGTTGGGTTTTTTTAACTTATGCATTGATGCGTTGTTTTATTTCTGTTCTCTTTTACCATTAGTACTTTCAATGTGTTCTCTAATTGCGTGGTCTGTCCCACTAAGCTGCAACTCGGAATGACTTTCAGCGTTCAACTTCCTGCACTTGTGCACATACACTGCAGTGCTTCAATGAAAGCTGCTTCTCCACACCTGTCTCCCCCCACTGCTAAAGAATTTCTCTTCTATTTCCATTCTACAGTCTTCCTGACTAAACAGTTTTTTTCTTCCAGTTCACCTGAACCCCATGCTTACAGCCTCAGTCACATTTTTCCCACCTTGCATGCCCTTTGGAAACCTTCTACACCCCTACCTTGACTTCTTTGCACAAGTTGACAGCAATTTATTCCTGGAAATGAAATGACCATTTGACCTCCCTCCCCCATCTCAGATTGTCTCACAGTCTTTGTAATAGTTCTGCAAGTATCATCTTCTCCCCTGATTCAGGTGCAAGTTCCTGAGGCATGCTCCTTCCCTAATCACCTCCAGTTGCCTCAATACCATCCTATTTCATCCTCAATCTGCCTTGCATCTGTATACTTTCTCTCCTTTACCCTGTCTTTTCTCTAACTACGCTCGAGATTTTCTCTTCACAGTACAATCATACTTCAGTCTTCCCTATATTAATACAAATTGCATATGCACCCTTAGCTTCATGTGCTTTTACAAGTACCTTCTCCATTTTCTTTCTCCTTTTCATTGCTGTGTAATTGAAAGTGCTGTTTAGAACTCTGAAGGTCTACTCTGCCAGTTATATCCTCACTTTTCTTCCCCTCTTGCTCCATCAGACTTCTCCCACTGAACTTACCAAAACCTTTACTCTCGGAAGTGTTCAGGACTGTTACTCAGGGTTCATTCTTCTTGACACATCAATATCAAACATCAAACATACAAACCTTTCTCATGATGGCCCTCATTCTTGGGCAATGATCCCAATAAATATCTCAAAAATTATCATGTTTATTATCTTATCATGCTTCAAATCTTCCTTAAAATTTTCTTTGTCAATGAAGACATTGGTGATCCAACTCCTCTCTGTCATGCTGACCAGCACTGTTTCACATTTTTCCTTGTGTAGATCCATGTTAACTATTAATGTGTTTCATATTGTTCTTGTGACAGTAACTGTTTTTTACTCTGGATCTGTGTAGCCCATAGCCCAATCAGGCCTTGCTCCATAATTGCTGCTTTAAGTACTACAGCAATAGTAATAACGTTAATAGTAGATAGAATCCTATTGACGTTCGGCACTGTAATCAGCACCTTCAAAAATGCTTATAAATAGTACAGAGAAATTATTGGCAGGGAGGTCAGATGTTTCCTAGGTTGTTTAAAAAACACAAAGCAAAATTAAAGTCCTCTTAATGAGCATAGCTTGAGTCTGATTTTCTTGGATTAAATGAGATTAACCCACTGAACATCATTCATAGCTTCAGATCCTGATTCAGTTATTTCTCTTCCTGAAACTAAGAGATGTTTAAGTCCTCCTTGCGTTGATTCAGTCTTTTTCGCCACTGTGACATGCAAGGATTTAAGAGAAGGGTTGGCAAAGAAAGGGTTAGAGGAAAGGTTGCAGCTACCTGATCTGAGTGTTCAATGAGAAGGATAATCAGCTATGGTGAACTGACTCTCCTTTTTATATTAATAGAAAGGGATGTGGGCTGAGCTGCTAAAAAGGAGGAATCTTTCAGAAGAGGTCTCCCAAGAGACGAGGATGGAAATGCGGGTTTCTCTGGAGTGTGGCCAAAGATTTTACTGTGAATATTGGATTATGCAAGCTGTTATTTATGTGTCACAATGGAACAAGCAAGACCTCCCTTACATTAACATTTTTCTGCTGTCCCATAAAGCTAATAACACTTGTATATTTAAGTCTTGCATGCACGTGCAGCATCCTCTCCATCCTTGCTTTGAAGGGCTTCTTGGAATGTGCTCCACACTTCATCTAGTTTGTCACTACAACATTAAGAAAAAGTGCTCTTTCTGTCTGTCTCAGTAAAACCACTACCAAAACAGGGTTCTGTAACAATATTTCTCATGCAGCTTCTCACCTAAGCCTTGCTGACTCCTAATTGGTTTTGGATACCCCCTGTTTCTTATGCAGCCATCTCCTGTTCTTTTCAGTGGTTGGTGTCTCTAGCAGCTTGTCGACAGGAGCTGTTTATTTCCCAGCTCTCAACTAGTTTGCGTTTCTCAACAGGGTAGTCTCACAGACTATCTTAACATGAGTGCCAAAGTTCAAATTTGAGTATGTCTTCATCAAACTTCTAATTTGCAAAACCCTGACCCAATATGTTTGTACTCGTGGAGTTAATCTTCTATGTCTCCCTATTATCATCTATTTGTATTTTCAGTGTACATTTTTGTTCTCTAAGGTACAGTAGAACACAATTTTAGGGATGACTGGTGTGTTTGCATGTTTATTTCCAGCTTTCTTCTTTATAGCTATTACTGTGTATTGATTATCAGAACATAATGGTGGATGGAGTTTTGGTAAATTAAATATTTCTCTGTAGTCCCAGATCTCAGTATGAGTGGAAGACAAGGAGGATATCGCCCTTGTAACAAGGGAAATTCAAGGAGAAATTCTCCATTGAAAGGTTTCCACTATCAAATCTCCCAAGACATATTTTCCTTGCATTTTGCCAGTCAGGCAGCCAAATTTTCACTTCCCCAAATTTTTCTGAAGCTCATTGGAGAGTCACAGGGAAACTCAAAGGACTTGAAGTTAACCTCACCTAGGGGGCTTAAGTATCCCTCTTGGCTTTTCATATCCATTTGGTTTTGCTTTCAGGAAGGGTACAGGCAGAAGACATCTTCTGTTGTAAGACAGGACTGATACATTTGTACCCTCACATGTGTATTCTTCTGCTGGCCTGCAGTTCTCACATACTCTTTGTTCCCTCAGTATAGGGAAGTTGTAGCTTTCAGCATGCTTCACTGCCAGCCAGACCCCTCCAATGAAGGTTTTGCCTTATCCATACATCTTTCAAAAATAAAGGCTTTGAGCTAAGTGGCAAAAGGATAATCACAGTTGCATAAGTAGTCACTATAAAAAAACCACTTGAATTTCTACGAGGCATTTTCTGAAGAGAAGGTTGTGACTCGAGGTTTATAGTATTTCTTGGTATGAAATTTTTGAAATTTGTAAGGTCATATAAACACCAAGTGGTGCAAATAGGAAGACCTGACAGAAGGAAGGATGCCATTTCCATGCATAGCATCTTGCTACCAAGGCAGGACTATCTAGGGATTTACAGTTCTTCATACACTGAAAATGCACTTCAGTCTCTAATATCCATTGTTGGGTCTCCATCTCTAATGAACAGTAGCTTCAGGCAATATTTAATTGGGTAGTACAGTAATTTTGTGATCAAGATATAAATTCATTACAGACTAGATTGCGACTGACAAACTCATTTCACCTATGACCTAAACTGAATGTGAACTCAACTATTCTCAGGTAGGAAGCTGATGTATAAAATAATTTTCAACTCATTGCCAGGGGATTCAGTGTGCATGTTTTTAGTGGTTTAATCTGGGATTTAAATCTGAAACCAGTAACTTGAAGAGCTGGCCAAAACCAAGATATACAGATAAAGGATATATTTTTTCAAAATGGGATCACTTCACAGGATTTTAGTATTACCAAAATAGTGCTTTTGATGGGGAAAGACAAAATGCTTAATTTTCCTTTTAACATTGGAATACATGGACGTAATATTTACCAGAAATATGTCTATATGCTCTATATGTTCTTGACTATACATTAAAATTACAAAAGCTAAATAAATGTTACAGTGCTCCCAACGTTTATGTTTTTGTATGTTTCACTGGTGATGACAAATTTGGCACAGTTTTAAAAGATACTTTCCATAAAATGGAATGTAGACAGCCTTAATGGCAGATGTTGGTCAATATATTTTTTAAAACAGATCCCTATAAAATTTGCCACAAGTGGAGAATCCAGCTGAAGGGAAGAGAATGGCTATCAGACATTTTAATATGTTGAAATTGAGCAAAGCAAAAATTACATTTATGCTGTGCAATTAATAACTTTTAATAATCATCTCTTCTCAACAGAAATGAAGGACTTGCTAGCTTCATGCCTGGGAGAACAAAGACCTTTCAAGAACATTTCACTGCTATTCTGTAAGTTTATTGTCTTAATAGATATTCCCATTGATCTGTTTGCTTTATATTTTTTCACTACATATTTAAAATTGACATATATTTGAATACTTACCATTATATGGTCAGTGGAGCTATTCATTTAATAGGTCAAATAATCATTATATTTCACTAGGATGCTGGGTTTTAATTCATTTAACATTTTAATCTTCCATCAGTTTTTCCTTTAAGAGGATTTCAGTGCATATACAGGATTTGTATAAATCTGTGCAGTAAATTTATTCTTTTAACAGTTTTATTCTTTCATCAGAAATTCATTTAAATGGATTCTACTATATATCACATTCACTGCCAGTGTGGCTTTAGGTCAGGCTGTAATTGATGCAAAAGCAATGAGGTATTAAAAGAGAAAGGAAATATCTGAAATTGGAAAGGGTTCAAAAAGTGTGCCACTGTAAGGCCACGACATTCTTCAGATATGATGGGGGTGGGGGATGGACCACTAATAAACCATTTTTGTCCAAAGCCTGGTATAGTTGCTAATTTCAGGTTTTACTAAAGTCAGAATCTGTGCTAAGAGGATGGTTGCCTTTAAAGCTTGAAGGGTCATGTCAACTCAAGAGTCACCTATCAGGGTATAAATACGGTCCCCTCTATCGAGATAAATAAGTCTAGAAGTATCAAACCAGAAAAATGTAGAGAAAACTCTTCTTTTTCAGTTTGTTCATGTGATGCATTTGACGTATTTAGCTTTTTTGTTTTGATGATGTAAGTATGGGATACCCAGAGCAGTAACTGTAATACATATCTTTTTCCAAGTTTTAAGGTAGACTGGTAATGACAAAGAATAACAGAAAAGAATGAAGCTAAAACTAGTAAGGGATATCATGTATATGTGCATGAACAGAGAGAAAGGAAGTACATGAAAAAGGAGAATGATGTGGATCATGTAAATATGCTAAGATTTCTTACATACAGAAAGATAGTAGGAAAAATTTAATTTCTAAATTTCTACATCATCTACTACCATTTAATATATGCAGCATAAGGATATACTTTTTAAAATATTAAGCAAAGTTAATTTAACTGTGACCTTTTGATGAGATAGCTAAGGTGTTTCACTGCAGAGCTAGATATGTGAGTTCATACCTTGTTCCAGATTCAGCCCCAAAGCTGTCTATTGCTAACTTTACTGACAATAGCTTCTTGGTCATGTGCATGGGGAAGTCAAAATCAGTCAGAAATGCAGCTCACTTATATGATACCTTCAGTGCTATTTGCTGCAGAAGCTGGTGTAACTTTACTCCTCTGGAAACAAAGGGCCCAGGATATAGAGGGTAGTCTATGGACCTCTAATAGTATTGGTGCATTCAAATAGTTAATTTGCATGCCCTCAAAGTAAATAGAAGAAGAAAATAATGTTTTAAAACTGGCAATACACAGAAAATAAATAAAATAAAATAAAAATTAAAAAAAAGATTGCAAAATAGCTGAGGAAAATGAAGAAAATCTGAGGAAATGTGCTGGGGGCTAGAGTCTGTAATGTTTATGTATGTGTGTAAGAAATACTACGCATCTTTATGCAGTCAAATAGTGTCATTAATTTTAATGAAAAAGTTTCCAATAAAACAAATTTATGATTACACCTCTATTTTTTTTAAGGAAAAACATAAACCTGGATCCTTTGTTTTATTTTAAATATATGGCCCATACAGTATATCCTTGTCAATTTAAAAATTGTTCTTTTGCTAGAATTGCCAATGATTGGAAGGAAGTTTGGAATATAAGTAGGGTTTCAGTGCTGATGAAGAATGGTTGATTAGATCAATGAGGAGAGATATAATGAAGGGTCTGTTGAACATGTACTGTGCTTCTTATTTTAATTCAGCAAATAATTAGCTATAAAAATAAATGATTTATATGTAAAAAAAAATGCAATCTTACTTGGCAATTATAATAGTTACACATAATTTTCTTTGCTTTTCACAGAGACCTTTTAGATGGTATCGTGTAGAGTAAGAGATAGAAAGAAGGGTCCTGGAGTAAGGCTCAGCCCAAGCCTAAGCTTAGGAGAGAGACAAAGTCCAGTGCTGGAGCAGGGCTGCAAAGGGGATGCCAAAGAAAGTGGTGGGCTACAGAATTATTATTCTACTGAACAATTTTTCACCTGGACTATGGCTGGGGATCCTTGAGTAAGGCTCATCCCACCTCTTGTGTTGAAGCCACAGTTAGGTGAGAGAGAAACCCAAGAGCTCCCATTGGAGCAGGGTGGGAAAAGGGCCTCCAAAAGAAGTGGTGGGCTACAGAAAGACTTCTTCCTTGTTCATATGGATGGTGCCTGGAATTCCTGGTCTAAGGCTGAGCCCTCTATGATGGTGAGCATTAGGGTTAGAAGAGAGCCAAAATCTAGAGCTACTTTTGGAGTGGAGCAGCAAAGGACTACCAAGGAAGTAGCAGGCTACAAAAAGATTAATTCCCTGACAACTTTTTCATCTAGATCCTATCTGGGGGTCCTCGCCTGAGGCTCAGCCAAGGTCAAGACATAGGGTTGGGGATAGATAGGGTGAGAGTTAGGAGGGAGAGAAAGACTAGAGCTTCTGTAGGAATGGGACTGGAAAGTGTCTGCCAAGAAAGTGGTAAGAAGGGTTTCTCCCCTGAACATTTTTTCATTAGGGCTCTTCCTGGAGGTCAAGGGTAAGATTTAGACCACCCTTAGTGTTGGAGATAGTTTTAGAGTTAGGAGACATACAAAGCTTAGATTTTCTTTTGGACTGTGTCTGCAAAGGAACCTCCAAGGGAAGTGGTAGGTTATGAATAGATTATTACCCTGACAACTTTATCATCCGGGCCATGCCAGAGAATCCTGGTGTAAGGCCAAACTCTCTGTGATGCTTAGAATTAGGGTTAGGCTTAACGAAAGATAAAGTGGAGACCTCTTGTCGGAGTTGGCTGGAAAGGGTCTGTCAAGAGAAGATGTGGGCTACAAAAATATTACTCGCCTGACAACTTTTTCATCTGGAACATGCCTGAGGGTCCTGGGGTAAGGCCGAGCTCTCTGTGACAGTTATTGTCAGGATAATTGTCAGGGTGAGGAGAGAGACAAAGCCTGGAGCTCCAGATAGAGTGGGGTTGGAAAGGGTCTGCCAATAGAAGTGGTGGGCTAGAAAAATATTACTCTACTTAATTTTTTTGTAATTTGGGCTTTGCCCAGGGGCTTGAGGCAAGCCTGAACTTTCTAAAATGGTTTGCATTTGTTGCTGGGAGAGGGACAAAGGCTAGTAGGGTTGCAAAGTAGCTGCCAAGGGATGTGGTGGGCTACAAAAAGCTTACTCCCCTGACTTTTTAGTTCTGTCCATGACCAGGGTTGCCAGGTCAGTGCTGAGGAAAGGCCAGCCCTTAGGGTTGGGGTTAGGGTTAGCATTAGGATAGAGACAAAGCCTAGGACTCTTGTTGGAGTCAAACTGCAAAGGGGCTGCTAAAGGGGGTGGTGGGCTAGAAGAGTATTTATCTCCTGATTCTTTTATCTAGCCATGCATGGGGGATCCTTAACTAAGGTTCAGCAAAGGTCAAGCAATAAGGTTGAGGTTAGGGTTGGGTTTAAGATTAGGTTTGGATTTAGAGACAAAACCTGGAGTACTCGTTGGAGTGTATGTGCAAAAGCTATACCAGGGAATGAGGTAGGCTGCAAAAAGATTTCTACGCTGACTACTTTTTAATCTGTACCATGTCTGGGGGTCTTGGGCTAGTGCCGAGCTAAGGCCAAGATAAACAGCTGGGGTTATGTTTAGTTTTAGAGAGAGGCAGAATCTTGTTCTCCTGTTGCAAAGTGGCTGGAAAGGAGCTACACAGGGCAGTGGTGGGTGAGCAGCATGATACTGGCTAGCTTTTGGGTTAGGGTTAAGAGAGTGACAAAGCATTGAGTTTTCATTGGAGTGTGACTGCAATGCTGAGGGTAGGATTAGGCTGCTAAATATTTCTCTCTTGACACCGTTTTCATCTGGGCCGTGGCTGGTATCCTGGGTTAAGGCTCAGCTCATCCTTCACTTTAGAGTTAGGGTTAGAGTTAGGAGAGAGACAAAGCCTATATCCCCCATTGGAGTATGGCTGCAGAGAAGTTGCTAAGGGAAGGGATAGGTTGCCAAAATATTTCTTTTCTGGGCCACTGCTGTTCATTCTTAGTTGAAGCTTAGTCCATATCCACCATTAGGATTAGAGTTATAATTAGGCAAAAGGTTAGGAGAGAGACAAATCTTGGGGCTCTGGGTGGAGTGAGGCTGTATGGGGGTGGCCAGGGAAAGGGGTAGGCTACAAAAAGATTTCTTCTGTAATAACTTTTTCATCCCAACCATGGCTTGGGGTCCCAGGCTATGATTCAGAGCACAACACAGTTTAGGCTTATAGTTAAAAGTACAGTGAAGATTAGGTTTAGTGTTAGGAGACAGACAATGCCTAGATCTCCAGCTGTAGTGGGGCTGCAAAAGGGCTGGCAAGAGGAGCGATATCCTGCAGAACAATTTCTCTCCTGACAGCTTTTTTATCTGGGTGATGGCTTCTGAGTGTGGGCCAAGTCTCAGCCCATCCTGGTGTTAGGGCTAAGGTTAGGAGAGAGACAGTTTGCACTTTCTTCACTCAACCTGATAATGGGTTTTTCATTTTCCTTTCTAAGAGAGCTCTGTATTTGTAGGATATCCTTCCATCACATTTGAAGTTACACCCTTAGACTGGTGTGATGGCTCTGTATGTCAGGGAGTTAGTTTCTTCAGCTCGCTGCAGTCAATTTACTTTTGACAACCAAGAAATTTGATTTTTATAATGAGGCATAAATCACGGGAAAGGGTTGTCTATAATGGACTTCAGCAGAGTTAGGAGCAAAAGTGCAGTAGTTCATATCAACAGGATTCTATAATAGAGAGCTGCACAGTAAAGGACATACTCTTCATGGAGAAGGAGAATTTAGAGAAATTTGGGACAGCTAGGTAATAGTTACACAGCTTGGAGGTTTAAAAGCTGTTGTTGTCTTGTTATGGTTCATTGTTGTTCTGATGTGGTACTTGGTTTGATATCTAAGAATACCACTAAGCCAGGAGGCTGGCTGAAAACAGAAAGATGGGGTGAAGTGCAGCATGCCTGAAACAGCTGCAGTATGTCTCACTGCTCAGTACACTGAGCTGTATGTTTGTGAAATTGAATTATACCTTTAAATTAATTCAATTGAATGTGAGACGAATGAATTATAAATAATTCTCGGTGAGGCTATAAATATGGCTTGATAGAACCTACCACCACAAATAGGAAAAGCCTATAAAAATGTATTTGCATGTTTACATATCACTCCCCTGTGGTGGATTAGCAAGCAGAAAGAAGTCTAAAACCACAGGGGGAAGGTTTAAATAGGATGATGCAGACATTAGTGAATGATTAACAGTAATTTCACAAAGGTGGAGGGTAAGCTGCTCATTTTGCAGAATCTCACAAATGTGTTTTGAACGATTAACTAAATTTGCTCGGCAAAAGTTCAATTAAGGCTGCCACTGATTAACCACAATTATTTAACTGAGTGTATAGACTGGCTATACATGCTATGTGGAAAGCACAGCATTAACCAACGTGAAGGTGTTCAAGGGTTCTTGGGCCGGTGTGGGCTAGCTACCCCTTTGACTCCTCATCTCCAAAGAACAGAGGGAGTCATTCAGAGAACATTACACAGTTCTCCTGAAAGCCCTCTGGTAGCCTCTGACAGAGTCTTCTTAATAGAGTGCATATACATACACAGTGTACATACGCAGCCAGCTCTGTGGGCCAATGCATGAGCGAATAGGGTCAAATCCCTGTCCCCTCTGGTGAAATGATGGATGCTGCCTTCAACACTCTTGACATTTCTACAAAGCTGCAAAAAACAGACTGGGTCTTGTGTCTGCAAGTGAACTCAAGGCCAGGAATGAATAGAGCTCTCTTGTATCCTCTTTTGCTCCTGCTTCCTCTAACACCCCCACCCTCCCCTTCCTTCTTGTTGCTCTTGTTCTTTATGAGCCCGAAAGTAATCTGTTCCTGGCTGGTTACACTAATATTTTCAAATGGTGCTTACTGTCTTTTATGGGTAATACTATGATGGCACAGTTGGACACACTCATGAAAACAAGTGACATCTGTGTCATTTAATTGCTTTTTTTTTCTTGTCAGAGGGAGAAAAAAAGACTAGTGCCCTTAATAATAACTTATGATTAGAGCTGATTAGGAAATAAGTATTTCCTGGAAAGTATTTTGAGATGAAGCACAAATTTTCCTTTAAAAAAAGAACAAAGAATTCTTTTCATAGTTTTATCAAAACCTTCTTACCTGTTATTTTACTCCGTTGTTAAACATTCTCCCAGCTTTTCATGTCATACATTCTGATTTCACACTGAGACTTTGGTTGTCTGTATCCCAAGCTCCAGTGAAGAGGTGTTGATTGTCAGATAATGGTAGGCCAGGTAAATCTCTGTGATGGCTATCGAATGCAGCTCTGCCTTCTAAACAGTTCCATGAATGTTATTAAAAAATCAGTAGGAAATATGGTACACTTGCATGGTAGACACAGTGACATATAAGTTAAACACTGTTTATTATTCATGTTCTTTACTACTAAGAAGACCCCTACATCCCAGTCAGGATTTCTGAGGCTTCACAAGACTTGACGAAGATGTCTTATAGAAACAGATCCTCCTGTGACTGAACCCCCTGCTGCTTTTATGCCTAAATCACACAGTTTACTTGTGTTCCATCCATTGGCTTGGTGCTCCACAATATACTTTGAATATACTTTGAATACTTAATATTTTGGATATATCAATATTTTATTTACATCCCTCCTATATTATGATGTTTGCAGAGTCATAGCGTTATTCAAACAGTAACTTTGCACATCTCCGAAATCCCAGCATTACTTCAGCAGTTTATATCAATGCTCAGTTCCAAAATACCTCAATTACCTTGTTTACAAAGAATTCCAATCAAACACACAAATTCACTAAAAGGCTAACTAATTTTATTGTTCCATTAAGAAAACCACGTCTTGTTCTATATTTATATCCAAGGCCTAAACTTAATTTCTGCTATACCAAGTATAGTATTTCTATTCTTTTATTGACAAGTTATAAAAACTAGCTAATTTTTAGCCAGCCATTTCAAAAGCCTGCTTGCTTTCTGTTTGTATACTTCTAAATCGTTATTGCATACAGCAGTACAATAAACAACACAGAGTCAAACAGTATCATAGCCACAAAAAGTAAAAAAAAAAAAGCCAGGACTGGAAACCATGAATTATCTTCAGATCAGATTATTAAAAGTGTTCATATCAATCTGCTTACATGCTTTGTTTGTCCTAATAGTGCTTTAAATATTCATAAATAATTAGCTCATCTTCTATCAGTGTCTTAAATAAAGAACTAATGGTGTCAGGACAGATTGGCTTGCTTTGGCCTTTATGAAACATGCTATGATCTACCTGTAACTGATTGTAGGGGTAGCTGGAAGAGCATATTTTTAGATTGCTTCATTTTCTGTTATCAGAATATCTATCAACTTTAGCTGGAAGGCTTTAGCAGTTCCCCTACTTCAAGGAGGCCTCCACAATGTGTCATGCCCTTGAGAAGCATCTGTTGTTTAATTTTATGAGATGATGTTCAGGTTAAACTGCAGAAGAGTAGCCAGGTCCTCTTCCTCCTCCTTTTGTTGTTTCCCCATCCTGTTCCTCAGAGTCCCTGGGGGTGCGTGGGGAGCCAAACGCCGTCTCTGGGGAGCTGGGGGCAGAGCCCCACAGGCTGCCATCCAGGTTCCCAGGGAGGGCGTTGGGACAGGGGTGAGGAGGGGGGAAGCAGGCTGTCGCCAGCAGTTCCCCCTGTTCTCCGACCTTCTCGGGCTCAAGGTAACTCATTCTCTTGCCTCTTGAGGCATCAGCTTTGAAGTGAGCTTTCCTTCCCTCTCGGAGGCAGGGTTTAGACCCCCTCCCTGCTTCTCCTACATGATCCTTTGGATTATTGTCAATATTGATACCATCACACTAGGTACCCAAAGGGGTGAACTTAAGACCACATGAATGTCTTATATTCAGGTTTCTATTTCTTCAAGAGCTTTCTGAAACTTCCATCTTTACAGTAGCATAGCTGTGCCACTTCACTATTCTTTCAACAATATGCAACTATAATTTAGCCACAATGGCTGGTTTTCCATTGCTACCAAGCTGTCTTCAACTCCATGTGTCATTTCTCCCGCTGGTCTGGTGAGCACAAATCCAGGTTTGTCCGCTGAGGTGCTCTTTGCTTACCACCCACCCCACACCGCACCGGAGGAGCAGATGCATGTGGGTAGGGCAGTGAAGATGGGAGCCTGTTCCTTAGCAATCCCAGCAGCTGGTGTGTGGCAATGAAGAGCTAGAGAAAATAAAATGAACAGGAGTTATTGGCATACGCGGTGTGAAGCAGCTCTGTTTCAATGTCAGCAGGCTATCCTCTGCAGAGCTGGGTTACCTGCCCCCACAGAAAAATCCACAGACCCTTTTTCTCCACCCTGAATTCAGGAGATTCAACTCAGGTTTGACGATTTGGTATTATTAGAAGCAATTGTCAAGTCTCAGAGAAAGTGCTGGATTGGTGTAATCTGGTTGTGAGGTGACAGACGTTTGTTTAGCTGGGTTTAGGTCATCAGGTGGGATGGGCTATATTCTTCAGGTTAGTCCCAGGACTTAAGATAGGTAATAAGATGTCATTTTGAAATTCAAAGTAACAAAGGGTTAGAGAGGAACTCTTTCTCTGGCAGTGTTTTGATGATTTGTGGCTGGCTGTCTTAGATGCCGCCCTGTGGCTGCAGATTCTTCAAAGTATCTGCTGCTTCCTGTAAATGTAATCTCAATTTTGTGAAGGTTTAACATTAACCAGCTGTTCCACAACCATATGGTGACCTGAGCAAGACACTGGACTGACTGGATTTCTGTGGTGTTATTGAATGTAGGTTTTTATGAGGGTGCAGAAAAATGCAAGATAGAAAAGTTTATTAAATCAGTCTCTCTCTCCCTCTGAATTCACTTCTCTTAGAACAGCTGCTTCCGCTCAGCCTCTGAACTGAGTCAGTCAATATACTCCAGTAGATACTAAATCAGTCCCTTTATCCATAATGATTAGACAGCAGCAAAATGCACATCTGATAAAATGTGGAGAAATCCAACACAAAAACTTAAGCTTCCCTCACAGAGAAAGAAATGAGACTGAACAGGTTAATGGCAAAACTGTACCAAGTAAATTCATTCTGCAATATGAAAGCAGAATCAAAGACATTAGGCATAGGCAATAGCATATTTAAGGTACAATAAAAAGAATGCCTCGAGCCAATTTGTCAGCAACTATTCCTGCATAAAGAGTGTCTTATAATTAACAAAAGATTACAACTGAGTTAAATCTTAACACTTTGCATTGCAGATTTTCTGTAAACAAAGTGATTAGTTTGGCTTAACTCTGTATTCCAAGCAACCTTTATGAAAGGTCTACTTCACTGAAAACTGCCATCCATCTCTTAAATTCAACAGTTTTATCTGACCTAGCTTCCTTAAACATTTTACTTTTTTTACAAAGATTAAAAAATACACTGTGGAGTAAAATTACCTCAGCTTTGAAAATATGAAATTGCATCTGAAGCAGTGCTTCAGTATGTAGTAATTTACTATGGTAGCTCTAAAGCACAGATGGGAGAGTATAGAAAGAAGATTAAACTGCTTTCCATATCCTAAACTTTATCAGGGATAACACAGAAAACTGTGTCATTCATTAATGTCTAGGGAGTTCTTAAGTGTTAACAATTTATCTAGCTGATACATTAGAAAAGCTAGGAAGTATTTTTTTTCATTAGCAATAACAGACTGCAACTAAAATAAAAGTCAAAGTTGCATTGCAAGAGTTTTATTCACATGCCAAACAGAGGAAATTAATTGCTTCACCTGGAAATACTAATCACAGTACCTCTAAGCCAAAATGTAAGTGCATGGACCCAAGGAACGCACTACTTAAAAATTTATTTTCCCGAGCCTTTATTTCTAAAAAGGCTATTTTTGCTGCATTACAAATAAAGAATAATGAGACACTATTTGTGATACTTCATGTCATACAAGGCTTGTGTTCATACACCATGCTTCACATCACAAAACCAAAATGTTTTAGGATTAAGTTCAGAACCTATTAAAATCAAAAGAAATACCCTCATTAACATTTAGCAGACTTTGGATCAGGCCTATGCAAAGCTTCAGCTGATAATACCAATACATGCAAGAGATTACAACCAAAGTCTCGTTATCCCTTATAATTATACCCCCCTCATGTTTGTTTTCACTTGCATGCTTTGGTATTTTTTCTAGATACTTCTGTTCAAGCTGTGCACTTAGATTTAGCAGAGCTTTATGACTGCATTAGTTTTTCAATGATTTCTGAGTCTCTACAAATCCAAAGTTATAATGCTCAAGTGGCAAGTTTACCGTGATTTTCTGTAAAACAGATGACATCGCAGAGTTCTTGTTCAGTTTGTAAATAAACCCACTAATATAACATGGATTTTAATAAGAAAGAGAGCAGCAGATCTATACTTGCAGGTTTTCTAGACATTATTTTAAACCAGTTTATGGAATCCGGTATTTATAGATACACATATACTTCTCTGCCTCAAGAGTATACATTTCATCCTGAAAGTGGTAAGTTGATTTTAAAATTTTCCATAAGATTTCTCTGTCAAGTTCAGTAGATTTCTGCTTGAAAGCCTGAACCTCTCAGAGACACCTGCACTGAATCTCTCTGTTACGTGGTATTTTTGTCTCAGTTTCAGCTGCAAATGTTTGCTATAGATCTGTTTCTCATCTCATAGCTTTTGTTCTATTCATCTTTGCTCCCACTGGCTTTTTGTAGGCTGGGCTCTAGCTTATCTTCCGCTACTAGGATTAATATAAAATCAACAGGTAACATGCAAGTGTAGGATACCTTTTGAAAATGGGAAAACATCTCTGGAGTATTTAAGACCACATGAGCAGACATACTGCTCAGTGTACTGAGATATTTGGACAAGAATGGATGAGTATCCTGTCTCCAACAGTGACTGAAATTGTGATTAGTAATATTCAGAAAAATAATTCCAGCCCTTATATTGTGTTTTTTCTTTTTGACAATCTAATGCTTTAATAATATATTACGCCTCAGTTGCTGTATGTGAGATAAATAATATGTCTTCTTTAAGTAAGTGTAAACTGACACCCAGCAAAGCTATGCCTGTGGCTAACACCACTCGTAGTAGCAGTAAGAGTTTCCTTTCCGCTAGGACATACGCATACACATTTATCCCCTCCTATTCAATTTTCACATAGTATCATCACTGTCTCTTAAATAAGATTCTCCGTATCCACTCAATCTGACTGGGTTTTTACAGCAAGGCACTGTTGACAAAACAGTCTGACTTCCCTGTGGTTAACGCTACACACAGCAGCAAGCTACTAGTAATCAGCTCATTACATCTGGCTTTCCCACTGCCTTTATGAAATGGCTCCTTCCTCACCCTGACAGTTTCTCTGCTGTAAGTTCCCAGAGACTGGAGGAAGGAGGTAAGCAGTGAGCAGAGGGAGCTGACAGAGTAAGAAGATGCATGCCATCCTTTGTCCCTCCAGAGGTCACGCATTAGAGATAATAAAGAAAATTAGAGACTGGCAATTGTACTACATATACTGCACAGTTTACAAACTAACTGGAGAATTAAACTGTTACCAGTTTCATTCTGAGGACAGGGAAGTATCTTCACTGTGTGCTCAGGACATGAATCCTCAACTCTGGCCTGTGGTTCAGATTTCTGTCTTCTGCAGACTTCTTGCCTGAGCACCTATAGCCAGTCCTCCAAAACATTTTATTTTACTTGCTGCAACTATTTTCTTTTCTGCTCCAGTGAACTAAATTAAAATTTAATGTTTATTGGCGCTGGGGCTGGGGAATCCAATTGTATCCCCTGTCAAGTGACTGCTCTAGTAACCAGAGAGTCATGTGCAAACATATGCACATCCCCTCCCGCCACCCCCTCCTTAGCCCAACTGGTATAATAATTAGTCTGTATAAAGTAGAACAGCTAATTCAAGGTTCTGGAGAAGGAGACAGTCTCTAACCTGGTGGTTGGAGAAATCACACAGAAGAAGAGAACAGAAACCACGAAGAATATTTGAAGCCTAATCCCCACAGTGAGAAAGGATGCTGCAGTTGCTGGGCTGCGATCGGTGGCTGCCAGGTAAGAGGCAGCAGGAGGGGCAAGTCCTATCCACCCCTTTACCCTTATTCTCTACAAAGCTTCTTTGGGTTAGTTTGCTCTGAGGAAAGCAATCAGATTAATCACAGAGGTAACATAGGAACATGAATGCATAAATTATAGATTCTGATTTAACTTAGAGGTAGGGTAGCTGTCTCGCTGCTCAATATTGTCAAGAATTCTACAGTATCTGGATTTCTTCACCGACAGACTTTATATTTCTAAGTATCTTTAAGCACCTTAAGAGTGAGGAAGCAACTTAAACTACAGATTTGAAAATCAGTGTTTTGGATTCAGACATCCCATCGTCAGTGACTGCTAGATGACATGTATATGATTATGCTTTTTAGTGATACAGACAACAAGCTCAACTGTATGATAACATGGGAATAGTACCTCATTCACTGTCATAGGGATGTTCAAAGGATAACTGTGCTAAAGATTGTTAAGTTTTAGATCTGATAATAATGGTACCATGTGAGTGCCTACGATGAAGGTGGGAATGTATGTTTAGCAGAGCCATCTTTGAAGTCCTACTTATACACTATACTGGATAAAATTGCTTCTAGCAGTTTGTAGCACTAAACCAATATGTATGTGATTTACTAAGCTATTCCTGATGAACATTTGAAGCTTATTTGTGTACATTACTTTCTGCATTCAGCAGTGGGTTTTTCTGTGTGTTATTAGGGTAACGGGTTGTTGAACCACATCTGGATTCAACAGAGTTAGAGTAAATCTTGGCTGTTCCATGGTTGTCCAGGATAAAAAAGTCATCTATTCCACTGAATCCTACTTTGAAGAATTTGAATGAAATAAGAGAGGGAGAGTCACAGGGCGATGGGTCACTCTTTGATGTACAAGTCTTTAAACTGTATCTGTATCTGTTGTCTGTACCCTTTTTGCAGATCTCTGGATGCCAGTCTTCTTCAGGAACTGTCCTGATTGTTCCTTTTTCTCATTAGTTAAAAGAAGTTAGGCTATCCAGATAGAAGTTCCTATGCAAATACAGAAATACTGCTGTGCATTTTCCTCTCTGTCTCCCCTCTCAATCCGTCTATAATTCATTAGGATGATATTACTTCTCCTGTTGAAAGACTCTGTTCTACCTAAAGCAGAACAACACTGAAATTTCCTCAACAGTGGTTTTTTTTTTCCTCTAGTATTTTTTTCATGTATGTTCCAGTTTTCAAGTTATCCATCATAGGCTTTTGGTGAGTTGCCTGAGGTAATCACGTTCTGCTAAATTGGGGCGGGGGGGGCGAGAAAGGTTACCTACTCAACCTTTAATAAAGTTTCAGGAACTGCCAACTCCAAGCATCTTGATTAACTAGGATGGATTTAAATGAGTGGTAATATCCAGTTACTAGGTCTGAGACAATTTGGCAGTCTGAGGTACCATGAGGACTCAGCTACATCAAGCAAGGCTGTTCTCCACAGGAATGAATATGTGCTGGTATGCTGCCAAGGTTATTCTAGGGCTGCAGATGGCATCTACAGTTCCCACTGTATAAGCCTGGGTTTAATGCGACTGGTGCAGACAGTGTGTAGCTGATGCAATTTTCTACTGGCATGTGATAATCAAATTTAAATTTTGTTTTCCCTAAATATTTTAGAACACGCTGATACACTATGTGTTGTTCCTGCAACATGTCCTGACAACAGAGTACAGACTTCTGCCCTTAAGGTCAGCCTTTTCTGCATATTTGATTACCTTAATAAAAGTCAGTAATAGTGGGTACAGACAGGGCATATTTTGCAGGTATTTAAAGGCATGAGTTGCAATAGGGCATGAGGACTGCCACTTTTTTTAAAGGGGCCCTAAGAGGCAAATACAGTTCGTCTCTCACATGGCATGGTATGTTTGTAGAAGTGAAGGAAAGTGCTATAACACATGGAGAGGCAGTAAGACAGTATAGCAGGGTCATGGATAGTCAAAAATGAGGACACTCCAAGCTGGAGGCTCTGCAATCACATGCACAGGGATGTAAACAGCTCAAATTACCACTGCGTCAGTTGATGTATCCTTGCCTCTAAAAAATAGCACTGTCGCAAAAATTAGCTACACGGGTGTAACTGTTTGGTGACACTGGATGAGCTGCCATAACTCAGACGAAAAATATGAAGCTCTGCTAGTGTCTACCAACTAAGGGTCTATCCAGAGTAACTTCTAAAGAATATAAAGGGTCTGTCCAAACAGCATGGAGCTGTTAAGCTGTGTAACACAGTAAGGTGGGAAGAAGTGCTCTGTGCAGCAGCATGTATTTCTTGCTGCAACATGAGCTATTTTGTGTAGTTGATTCCAGCTCATGGCTATATTTGCAGCCCTAAAGTGTTTAGACCATTGTCTTTTAAGCAAATTTTGTTCTTCCTGGATGTGTTGGTACTCACACTTCAGAACTAGTCTAGAACATTAGGTTTTATCACTGTATTTTACTAAGTACAGATTGAAACCTAAGTTCCAGAGTGTTAGAGAAGAGCTTTATTTGATACAACAGCAACTGTATAACCTTTAATGTATAACTGATATGGATTGCTGGTCTTCTCTGGTTGTATAAAAGAATTGCTTTTTTACCAGGAAGATGGTTTTAAAAAGCTGCTGAGTCTAACTTAGAATTAGTGTGGTCAAAACGTGGTGCTTGTACAGCAGAATTTATTTGGAATGATTTGTAAAAGAACAGGGTATGGGCAGCACGTACATATCTAAATCAGGTAAGGATCCATGAGATATATAAAAACTGAATGGGAAATTTCTGAGTCCCTAATTTTGATTTCCAAAAAGGTAAGAGTCACACAAACCTGATAAGAAAATTAAAACATAAGCCAGGAGATCACCAATAAAATTGTTAGGCTTTAGTTTTTCTGTTCTAGATGCTACTGTGGCTTTGCTGTCTTCCAGTGAGTTACTCCTGATTTGTACGAGATTCAGAGCAGAGACAGGACCCAAGAGTCTCAGTGTAGACTCCTGAGGGACAGAAGAATCTGGTATTGTGTCTACAAATATAGGCAGATGCAAGTCTGAATTGGCTGGCTGGGAATCAGCTCCAGCCCAGAAAACTGCAGATAAGATGGTGGAATGGACAGAATAGTACGTTTTGCTCGGAGGCTACTCATCTGGGTGCAGGGGGCTCTGTGAGCCAGCTGGCTCTTTCTGTTCCACTTGGAGCTTGGTGCTGTCAGCAGCCATCTGTGGGTATCTCCCGGAGGTAAGGCGGTGCATGGGAACAGGAGCGGGTGCCTATGGCCACAGGCAGTGGGTGCAAGTTAGGTTAGAAAGACTGTCCTCAGGCTGTATCCAACTTAGTGTATAAATTGGTAGAGGAACTCTGAATTAAGTTGCCAGAAGTGCTCAGATCGATAGATGGATTCCTTTTGGCTTCATTTAGCTTTGGTTCAGGCTCTCAAGGAAGAAACAGATGACTAAAGTCCTTAACCTGAATTCTCATAGGTAAAAGTGGAGAGGCAATCTTTCTTGCAAAGTGGATTAGAAAACCTATGCTGGCCTTTCGAAGTTCTGTTCTTAAATGCTCATGCAAGGCCTGGGTGGCTACAAACTTAGAGGGCAGCATGATTGTTTGGAACTGTTTCAAGCAGGGTGTGCTTGATAAGACTGTCATCTCGATATTATAAAAAAGCCATCAAAGTAAAAGGGAAGTGGGGTGATGGGAAGCTAAATGTTTGCAAAACAGGCTGGTTCTTTGAATTTCCCAATCCATTACATAACAAACATGCACGAACTGTGTGATTAAGAATACTAAGTAATGAGTACAGAAATCAATTCTGTTCAGTGAGGATTCAAATCCCCTTGAGGCTTTAAAATGCTTTTTAAAGTCTAAGGAGGTGGGGGTGCGTGACATCTTTTCTATAAATGCATAGAATTACTAAGCACAGGGGATTTATTTAACCAGGAAACTTACATTATTGAGATTAGACATCTCGTTTTCAAGGTGCTCCTGGAAGATAATGATTCCTATACCCATAATTCACTGTAGACATCAGTTTTGTCTGATAATACATAAATTGGTCTGATGATAGAAGTTAGCAGTTTTCACTCTAAATTGCAGTATAGTGCTAGATAGCAATAAAGAATGTGTGGGCCAGATTCATTCGTTTCAGTAAAATTATAGAGCAGAGGATTTGGCCCTCCCGTTTAGGAAATACACATTTCCTCTCTAGAACAGAGATGCAGTTTTTCCTTTGATTAAAATATGACTGCTCTGAAAAAAAATGTAAATCTTCTGGGACAAGGGGAAGAACAATGTGATTATTTATCCTAGAAGGAACGTTAGCTTCAAGGCATGGCTGAATGTTACAATGAATTGTATGGGAAACACCATGTGTGTTTTATGATGTTGTGATTAAATGTGATCTGTTAGCAGGAGAAGGTGGATGAAATTCTGATTGCACTGAAGTTGATGGGAATTTTGCCAGTGACTTTAATAGGCACAGACCTTCCCTGGGATTCTGGAAATTGTGAAAGCATTTTACTTGCCTGTTTGATTTTGAGTTATAGAAAATTGGCTCTGCATGTCTTTATTTGCTTGATTTTCTGGCCTGAAGTAAATGTTATGGCTATTTATGCTGAGTAAGGTTAAAATAATCTTTAACTGAGCTAAACTCTGTTGCAAATCCTTGTTGCAAAGGTGTAAAAGCTGCTGTGTTGAATTGATCATTGCATCTGTAAAACTGTCCTTTCAAAGGAGGAATGGAATACTGCAATTTGGCAGGGGTGAGGGGGGTTGTGAAGCTTTTTCCTTACCAATTTTTAATTAGCTGCTGAATGTAAAAGGAGGAAATGAAGAAGCTGTCTCTAAATTGAAGGAGATTCTAAAAGAAAAAAAAAATCAATAACGTTTAAAGAATCAGATTTTTAGTTAGTACTTCATGGGTCCTTTCCAAATTATTAAGTAGATGTAATTTAGAGCCAGTGATTGGAATATTTGATTCAGGAATATCAAATGTTAGTAGCTCTGTCTTAGAGACACTATTGTGTTTGTGGTCTGAAATGGAGATTTCTGCCATTTGGAGTATCTTCAGGGGATGTTCATGACAGAAAATGTTAAACTTGTTTTATAATAGCAGTTTCCTAGGTTCAAATAGTGGCTTCTCATAGAGCACTCAGTCATGGGTTGTGAGTCAACAAGGAAGGTGTTCTGCACAGAACTGCTTTGTCATTTGCCTAATGTAAGTGAATAGAAGGAGGTGAAATGAGGCAGGGGTTTTATCCAGTGTGCCACCTACATGGTTGTCTTCACATGTTAGAGAATATGTGGTGTATTGAGTAGGCACTTGCTGAAAATAGACACACAGTCTTTTTCCAAAGAAATGGAAGAGCCAAGAGGAAGGTTCTAACTGACTTCTGAATCTCCCTCCCACTTTCCACCTGGATAACCTGTGGAGCATAGTAGCAATGCACTATGTTTACCTTGAGCTCACGATAAAGTAATAATTCAGCCTTTTATGTGGAGTGAATACAGAAATGTGATTATTTAGCATATGATTAGTTATATATCTAACACTCATACTATATCAGGCAGTAGCATTGTTGCTTTTAGTTTTAAATCTGTATATAGATGCTCAGATGACAAATAGGTGATGATCAGAGAAGTAGATGTACATTTTCACTAAGGATAGATATGCTGTGGGAGGCAAAAAAGAAGGGAGAAGAAAATAGGGGTAAATATTAGTTCCAGATTTACTGAAATGTGTCCAGGTTAACAACTACTAATACATTGTTTTACCTTTGTCCAGCAAACCAAAGAAATCCGAGAATTGCACAGCTCTGCTGGTGAGTTCTCCCAGTGGCAGATGAAGCTGCACTTGCAAGGATGTAGAGCCCAAGCATGTAGAAATCACGTAACAGTGAAGAAACAGAATTAAATGCTAACAGTAGTGCAAGATTAGAGCTAGGAAGTGAAGGTTCAAGTGTTTCCTTTTTGGTAAAACTGATTTCTGTATCCTCGTTATAGTGTGGGTTTGCTGTACTGGTATGCTACTGCTGCTGCAAATTGCTCTATTTATACCAGATACAATGTGCATAGATGACACAACACCGATGTTACCTTCAGATTTGTTCTACTTAGTTACTGTTTTTTAGTTATTTTCAAAGCTCAATTTCTTTATACAGGCAGCTGTGATATCAAGTGGCATTAAGGACTCTTGCTGAGTTTTGTGTTTATATTATTCATCCACATCAACAAATCATAAGCTGTTGCATCTTATTTTAATTAGGTGTTTCCTCACAGTTTGTAATTTATCCATTAATCTAGAACTGGAACCTGATGGGTAATGTCATCTATAGTTCAGGCATATCAACAAACTTGACCCTTACAGATGGCTATATCAGTGAATTAGTAGAGGTCTAAAATGTTACCTTTTCATAAGAGGAGTCTTAGCACTGCAAGTACTCAAAAACATGTAATAACAAATTTGCAGTCTTTAGTCTTAGCATCTTAGTGTCTTGCATCCAGAATATCTGCAGCAGTGCTTTGGGATCCCACCTGAAGTCTTCACTGAAGGCTATTTCTTGTAAAGCTATTAGCACAGCAGAATGGAAATCAGAGTAGGTTAAATTTCACTGTTTCTCAAGCGGGATATTTGAACTGAATATTTTAAACCTGACTTGAATAACTTTCACCCAGTACTGTCACCGTAATGCCTTCGGTACAGATATATGCAGAGCGCTGATACAGCTGGAAACAAAAGATGAAGGCACCAGGATATGAAATGAGAGCAACTGAATGCTGGAGGTCTGCCTTTCGGAGAATGAAGGAAGTCATCTGGAGCGTGCACTTAGGAGGCATGTCCACAGAGTCTAAACCGGTATGACTCCCAGTTTCAATATCCAGCTCTGTATTTGTGAAAAGCCTGCCTCTGGTTTTCACATTTTACTTCAATGGAATAGTGCCTAGCTCATGAGATTTCAAGCCTGATGTGATGAATTGCACCTGTCCAAATGGTGAAGCAAGAACAACTGAAACAAGAGTTGGCCCAATGCCAACTAGAAAGTTTCCAGATGAGCATTTATCTCTCTTCACAAAAGGTTGTCTTGTACAGCTCTGCATTTCTGCCTTCCTACATAGTTGCTTCCCATACATGTGTATGTCTGTAACTGTAGATACAGGCTGCTTTTTAACTTTTAATTTGTTTTTCTTCTTAAATTATTCTCTTTTCTGCATGTCTACAAATATAAGCAAAATGAAAACTGAATAGCTCAGTATAAGATCTGTGCTTTCTTAGCTACTCTTACCTGAGGATCTGTGGTATGAAATTAAGAAACTTCCTCCTAAAGGTTTCAGAGTAAATATGCATAGCAAAACCCCATCAAAAGCCACAACCCAAAATCAAGAGATTAAATCAGTCTGAATGATAAACACATCCCCCTGAGCTACTTAGGTGTTCATTCCTTATTGTATCTTGTCATTTTACTAGCTCTTCGGTCTTTCTGGAGTTTTCCAGATAGCTATTAATGTAATGGCATTAAAAAACCAAACCAAAACAAAAAAGTAATTCTCCGTAGCTGGGACAGGGTGCTTTTGATCATTACTTTCATAGTACTTTGCACATGAGGTTTGTGCTGTTATTTCAGTTTTTCCAGCTGGAGAACCTGAGGCACAGGAAGGATAAGAACTTACTCCCTCATGAGGAAACCAGCAAGTGAGCCACAAAGCAAATGCAAGCCCATCTGTGACAAGCTAGGCCTCTCAGACATCTATTTTTGTATAATCACATTAGGAAAGTGTCACTAGGTGGTAATTGACAAAATCTGTTAGTGTTCCTCAAGTTTGTAGGAGAAGTAAATGCGAAGTCTTTTGTTAATTGGCTTCTAAAATACAACATTTTTCATGAAGCTCTCCATAGCCAACCCTATTTTTCTAATATGTGAAACCAACCTGAAATTATAACTGAAAAGGAGGCCTGGGAAAAGCCTTCAAAAAAGACTTTCATATACTTCACAGTAAATAGGAAAAGTGCAAACTAAATATCTTTGCCTTTTAAAATCTTGACTTTTATTTGTTCTCTGGTGTTTGTTGGCATGCCTTTGTGTGAGCCTTTTGTTCAGGGTAGAAACTAACTTACGTTAAAATGTATTTATTCTGCCAAAATACAGACATTTTAAATTCACTGGAGTGCAGGATCAAACTGCAAAATTAGTAGAATAAACTCAAATAGTCAGAAGTATGGGCAATGAAAGAGATGCTTGATATTTACAAATATGAAGCTCTGGGCCCAAAGAAGAGAAATCAAGATCTTGGTCACAAAATGACACTACCTCTCCATTTCTGCTGAATTTCAGCTTATGTCTTTGGTACCAACTGCTGCTTGTTCATTTAACCAAATATCATAGCATTCACATAAGAGCTGTAGGAAATTACTTGTGGGTTGGGAGGCAACATTATTCCAAACCCAGTCTAATTTCAGGTATTTCATAATCTGAAAGAATTTGAGAATCACAGTACTTTCGGCATTATTTCTTCCTCAGGCTGTTCTACTGCACTACGGGTGATGGAATTTTGCTGATTTATACCAGTTAGTGACATAGGCTACTGTTTTTCTTTACAATTGCTTATCCTTCATCTGCCTGTGTATACACTATAATACCTCTCATTATAACCCATGGATCAGCTTTGAATACTCCCAATTTTTTAATTTCCAAATTTGACATGTTTTTTAATAGCAAAATTGGTTTAGTCCTAATCTGCATCATCAAACAGTCAACATGTCAGACACCAGTTTGGTAATTATTCTTTTGTGTACAGGCCCAGAGTGTGAGGTTTTTGTGGGGGTTTTTGTTTCTTTGTTTTTTTTTTTTTTTAAATAATTTGATTGTGGCCCACAGGTTTCTTTTCTGAAGTCCCTAAGTAAGATGCTTCCATTCAAAAATGGAAGTCAAAAAATAATTACTGAATTTTGTAAATTAATTCATCTGTATAGAAAATCAGCATTTTCCAAGAATTTATGTGTGTCTTTTGATAATCTGAGTAAGCTGAGAAGATTTGACTTGGAGTTAGCTGTATATTCCAGTAGTCTTAGGCAGAAAGAGTTTTATTTCTATTAGATGATAAACTAAATGGAAACAACTGCCTGCAAGAGAGCATTTCCCAAGTCATAATCATTCAGACCATGCTTTTGTTTTGTTGGTAAACATTGTTCTTTAATTCAGAAAACAGTTTGTACTGGCCTGGGGAAGCCTGTCTCATTTGATAATGGGCTCTGAATCCAGTGGATTATTGCAGGGATTTTATCTTGCAGTAATCTCCAGGGAGAAATGTACAAACAGCTGGGAGAACAAGGAGGAGCTGCATTGTGCGGCGGGAGTTTGTGGAGCAGAATTTTGGGGTGCTTGAGTGGATCTCAATACCAACATGAATCTTTTCTGTTTTTCTCTGGTAAGTGTACACACACATGTTTTTATTTAGTGGGTTGCTGAGTTGATAAACTGAACTGGTGGGATGGAAAAAAAATCAAGGGTTGTATAACAACAGCGAGTCTCTCTAGCATGGATGAAAGAGTTTATGTATAAGAAATTATACATAGCAAAATATGATTCAGTAAAAATAAGATGAAGCAAAAAGCATATAATAAAGGTACTGTGCACTATCTGTGACTGTTACAAAACCATGCAGATTTAAAAATAAGGCATTTGACCCCAACACAGTAAAATGCCTCATATGTATGTTAAAATTACTAAATATGTGTATGCTATAATTTGCTTTAAGCTAGGTTTTTTTTGAGATAATAGTATCTGTTTTCCTTCTGAAGTTTGGGAGAACTGCTAGAACTTTTCAAGCATTAGTTTTCTATTAGCCAAGCGTGATTATATAGTCATCAGGGCTAATCCAGTCATACGGCAATATTTACTCACAGAGAGAGGAGTTGATTTAAGACCCTCTCCAGGTTTTTTTCCCCACTTTCTTTTTTTTTTTTTTTTTCCTTCTTTTTCCTCGCCCCAAGACAACTGGTCAGAATGAACAGGTAAATCAGGATAGGAAATCCATGGAAACTGTTTCTGTTTTCAAAGCTTAACCATCTGCCAATATCAATGCTCAGTATTAGTAATGGTAATCAGATGAGTATATTTGCTGTATTTACACAGCACAGTAGATCTCTTTGCCCATTTTTCATCTTTTGTCCAGATGTTTAGTATATCTTCCACATATGTTTAGAAAGAACAATAAAAATCAATATTCAAACCGCACTGACACAAATCCAAATAGGGGAGCTGCTTTGTGTAAACCTTTGTTTCTGATTGCTAATGCTATCTTAGAGCAGAGTACTTGTGTTCTCCAGATCATAAGGATTAAAAGCTGTTTTGGAATATTTAAATTAAAATGCAGTGGTATTTTAGGATTCTGTGACAAGGGTCACTCATAAAAAATAATTCCCTAGGAATTCAATGACACTTTTGATTGTAGTTTAATGTGAATACCTGTGTATTTGTTCAAAGTTAACAAGGGCTTTGTGGTACAATCTGTAACAGCTTGAAAATACTAATTTCTGAAGTTCTTTGGGACAGAACTGTTCTATCAATATTTTATTGTTCCACTGGGGCAGCTTCTTGCTTTCTATGTAGTTCACTTTTTGAAGAGGTGTTGAGCCTTGTATCAGTTGAGAAATCAGCATTTAGACAAAACGTGAGGTAGAATGTGTGGGTGAGAGTAGTACAAGTTGCAGTTTCTCTGTTAAACCGGGTATGTAGTAACTGGAGTTTCTGTGAGAGAGATGATGACTGCAGTAATAATGGATGGTTCAGACAAGTGAAAGCTAGTGCCATGATAGTTTCTGTGATGAAACAATTAGTTCTGTTTAAAGATTGCTGCTAAGAAGATAATCTCTGTTCTTTACAAGCTTTCCATGGGAGCCATTCTGTCCGCTTTGGTAATCTTTCGAGCACCTAGCAAAACCTGTTATCAAGATCTAAAGATAATTCATAGGTCACTAACGTATTTCATAAAACTCAGAGCCTTTGCAGTCCTTCCTATGCATGCGACACAGTGCAGTTGCTTTCTGTAATCAGGTTGTCTAGCTTGGAAATGAGCTAGTGATCCAAGTATGTATACTAGCTACTTTTACTCTGTCAGCCTGTGACTGTGAAAAGGCTGGCAACAAAGTGGTTGAAGTATCAATATAAGAGTATTTTTCTCTTCAAGAGAGTCAAGTCAGTAATAATGCACAGCAACAAAATAATTAGGCTTTAAAGACAACTTTTAAAGACACTAGATGAGCCAGTTCCTTAACAGATGCAAAGAGCCACTGATGAATAGAAATCACTGCTGATTTACATCAAGTGAACATCTGGAGTAACTGCTAAACCTGAAACCATGGAAGAGAAGTTTAGACTATCGGCAGACAGAATAAAAAGAGCTGTCCAAAAAAATAGTATCCTCATGGAAGTATTTTCCTCACATAGACTGACTGACAAGATTTCAGACTGCAATGAGTGTGTGCTTGTGTGTACGTGTGTGTGCTTGTATGCATGTATTTTTAAAATACATTGGTTTATAGCTCAAACAATAGTCTTCTACCCTACGAGTATAGTGGTTGAAGTTACAACCTGAGGGAATGACAAGAATATTTTGTTTAAAAACAGAGTAGAACCAGACCTCTAGCTGATCCAAAGTGATGGAACACTACGGTAGTTAAAGGAACATCAGTTTATGCTGTCAGATTTGACTCTGTGGGTTTGCTTTCATACCAGTCCATAAAACTGAGACATATTTCTAGCATGAGAGACACAGTGTTATGGGCCAGTCTAGCAAGTGGTGATGTGGAGGCTGAAAACAGTCAAGACTCACAAGATGGTTGTAAGGGTTTTGGAGCCTGGACTGGGCTCTGCCCTTCCCAGGGAGGCAGACAGAAATTACTCCAATCTGTTGCCACCTGGGAGCCCTTCGATCTCCTAGTATGAGTGCTCCAGCACGAGGTGCTTCCCCAGCAGTACTTTGTGTCCTGAGTTGACTTCAGAATGATTTGGTTTCTCAACTGAGATTAATTTTGCATCAGACTCATTGCCTTGGTCTCAAGGGATTTGCAGACAGATTTGCCTTCAATACCTTGTGTCCCTTTTCCATTTACAAAATGATTGAAAGCATAAGATTGTCGCTTCTTTTGTAGACATATTCTGTCAAAAGGTCAACGTTAGACCCTGAATTTGCAGTGTCTTTTCCATCCTACGTGTGCTTAGCATGTCAGAAAATTAAATCAGAACAATACTGTTTGTATTATGGACAATACACAGAGAGGTGCCCAAATCAAGCACTGCTTCTGTATGAATTGCAAGAAATTATGTCGCCAAACCATCTGTTTTGATACCCTGCCTAATAAATGGCAGCATCCTACAGATCTCGGAAATAAAAGATATTATTGAATCGTCATGTCCTTTAATTAAGGAAGATTTTTTTTTTTTACATTATTTTCCTGAATCACCTCTCCAGTATTGAGGATATACATACTGGGGTTAGCACCAATTCACCTGGAACACTACCAGTTAATCCTATCATGGGTTATTCTCTTTTCTGATATGGTATACTTTTACTGGGTTGGTAGCATTTACTCCTGGAAGCAGCAGACATGTCTCCTTAGATGGGGCCATCTTTGACCATGGTTGTACACTTAGCCCAAATAACAAGTTTTTCAGATATTTCTCTACTTTTTGGACCCACAAGGAAGACAGAGGCTCCAACTCTATTGATAAAGTACACGTATCCAGGAACGTGTCCAGGCATTGAGCCTCCTTGGCACGCGAGAACCTGTGTCTGTTCTAGCAAACCCTCCAAAACAAGGTGGCTGCATGCAGCCTGCCTGTCAGGTGTGGTTTTGATGGTGTTTTAACAACTTTGCCGAGGAGTCATTTGGATGTCTGTTAGTTGACATAAGACAAGTGTGGGCCAGGGACTGTTCTGGCGGCGGGCACCAGTGCAGGTGATCACATTACAGTACCCTGGTTCATTCTTGTCCATCATTTCATTTACTAAGAGAGGTACAGCCAGATGCATTTCTGTTTCAAAGAAAAACTGAATTTCAGTAAAGTTTCCTTAAGAAAGTGGATGTGAGGGGCATGAAAGACTTCCTTACACAAGGCAATACTTAAAGGCTAGATCCTACCTTCTTTGACAGTGAACAGTGGCATTAGTAATGGAACTAATGAAGACAGGGAAGAATTTCAGATACTTAAGAGGTGCTGACATTTTGTATATCAGAAACCTGTGCAAGAAGGGCAGCAGGGAAAGGATACAACACTCCTAATCACAGGATCAGTTATTCAAGTTGAGCACTAATCTTAGGGTTTAAGCCAAATAATATGCCTTGCATTTGTCTATTTCTCTTCCATATGGTAGCTTGCTAACCACCGCTTTTGCTAGTAAAACATAAAGTTAAGTACCAAGTGAAAGTCTAATTGTCTTAGTGATTTTCAGTAGCATTGAGCTAGTTATATATTTTATTTTGATAGTTGGTTTAAAGACGTGCTGACAGCACAATTTAAAATATGTTACATCTAATGTTATAAACTGAAACAGCTGTTGGCACTAACTAATGTTTCTATGGTGAAAGATGCAGAGAAAAGAAGTATTAATAAAAATGGTGTAATAAATATATTATTAATTAGATGGAGCCTCCGAATGTTAAAGAAAACACAGAGTAAACAGAAAGATGATAATGTTGCTATGGCTATTGGAGCGTGATGTTACTTAGAAATGGATTTGACTTAAAAATATGTGTTTTAACAAAGAAGGATTACCTGAATGTGGAAAGACCATCCTTTAAAGTGTAGTGTGAGTAGAAGAGATCTGAGTGGTTGAGCTTTGTAGTGCTTCCCATATAATCATCTTCATATACTCCTTGTTCGTTTCAGCTGGATTGCTTTCATCCCACCATACACAGGAGTTCACATTTAAACACTGAGCTGGAGAATGACCTGACTGCATTGCTAAATGCACACCTCTCTGCCTCATGATCGATTTAGTCTCTGCATGCCATGATAATAATATCATGCAAAGAAAAGAGCTACAGACAGTTATTTTCTTCTAGATCTAAACTAGGACCTTTTCTCCCATAAAACTCCTGAGGTAAAGGGCTTCAAAAGGCTTTCTCATCCCATGTAGGAGAAAGAAAATGTACTAACTACTCCAGAATTAAGTTAATGTTTTCTTCTGCTATCTTTCATATTGCTCTGTGCTGCTTAGTGTGCTCAGGACTAGTAAAGGAGTTGATATGTGAAATGGAAAACTTTACTGACATTGCATTTTTTGGTATAAAAATAGACCTAACTTAAAAAAAAAAAAGGAAGCAAGAAAACTTAAATTTCAGTTAAATACTTTGAGTTGCCTTGAAAGTAAGTTATTTCTTTCAATATTTACTTACTTTAATAAATGTTCCTACAATGGAAATATACTCCTACAAAGTATAAAACTGTTCAGCAAAGAAAACTCTCTTGTAAACGGAAGGCATGCTTTCTCTTTGTTGGGAGCTCTCTTTCTCAGTCTTTAGTGCTTTCTCGTGCATGCTTCCTTTCTTGCACTCGCTTTCTTGGCCGTCCTCTCTCGCACCCACTCTCTCTCTCTCGTGCGCGCTCACTCTTTCTTGTGCCTGCTCTTACTGGAGCCCGCTCTCTCACGTGCCCTTGCTCTTTCTCGTTCCCTTGCTCTTTCCCACACTTTTGCCCTTTCTTGAGCCCACCCTTTCTTGAGCCCTTGTGCTAGCTCTTTGTATTGCTCAAGCTCTCTCATTCTCACACGCTCTTTTTTTGGTGCTCTCTTTCTCTCATGCGCTCTCATTCTTACATGCTCTCTCTTTCTCACACGCTGTTTCTCATGACCCTTCTCAGTGTCTCTCTTTCTCTTGCACTCTCACTTTCTATCACTCTTTCTCCCTTTCTCACACACACTCTGCCTTTCTCATGCTTTAGCTCTCTCATATACTTTGTTGCACACACTTGCTCTCTCGCACATGCTCATGCCTTCTGGCGCCCATGCCCTTTCCCATGCCCAATGTTTCTCGCCCCTTCACACTTGCTTTTTCTCACATGTGCTCTCTCTCTCTTTCTTACATGCCCACTCTTTCTCTCTCACTCTCTTTTTCTCATTCTCTCTCACATGAACTTGCTCTTTCTCCCATGCTTGTTCTTTCTTGCACAGTCATAATCTCTCTAATGCCCACCTCCCTTCTCACGACCTCGCTCTCTTTCTCACTCCTCTTCCTGCACCTTTCTCATGCCTGTATGTGCTTTCTCACACCCCTTTCTTGTTACTTTGCACCCTTTCTTGTGACTTTGTTCTCACTCTTTATCACACCCTCACTTTATTGCACATGCTTTCTTTTTTTCCTGCCATGTCTTTCTTTCCTGCACACTCTTAGTCATATGATCTCTCTCCCTTTCTCTTTCTCTTTTTCTCTCTCTTGCCCTTTCCCTCTCTCCCCTTCCTTCTCTCCCTTTTCTTTCCTTCCTTCTAACCCTCTTTCAGTCATCCTTTCTCTCATGCACATGCTCACTCTTTCTCACACGCTGCTGCACCTGCTCCATGTCTCGTGCCCTCGCTGTCCTCACAACCTCACGCCCTTTCTTGTGACCCTGCACTACCTCTTACATACCCATGCTTGGATTCTTGCACGAGCTTTTCCTTGTGCTCTCTCTCTTCTTCTGTGCCATCTCTGTCTTTGCCCCCCCACTATCTCTCTCCCTCCCCTTTTTGAGCACTTTCTTTGAAAGCTCTGTCCCCGCCTTTGCTCTTTCTCTCTCTATTTTTCTTGCCTTTTCTCTCTCAGTGTCTCATTCTCACATGCACTCTCATGTGCTTGCTCTTTCTCAGTCACTTTCTTGCACCCGCTCCTTTTCTCGCACCCTTACTCCCTTTCTTGTGTCCTTTCTCATGTCCCCACCCCATTCCTTGCAACCGCGTGCTCTTTCTTGTGACCTTGCTCTTGCTCTTTCTCATGCCCTTGCATGCAATTTCTCATGCCACCTCTCTCCTCATGCAATCTCTTTCCAGCACGCTCTCTTTTTTCAGATGCTCTCTCCCCCCCCTTTCTTGAGCACTCACTTTCTCATTCACGCTTTTTCTCTCCTTCTCTTTCTCTTCCCCTTTCTCTCTCTCTTATGCACACCCTCTAGTGCCCACTCCTTTTCTCACATCTTTACGCCCTTTCTTGCAGCTTCACGCCCTTTTTCACAACACTGTGCCTTTTCCTGCAACCTCATGTCCTTTCTCACAACCTTGCACCCTAACAACCTGACATCTTTTCTTGCAACTTCACATTCAGTCTTTCTCACAACCTCATGCTCGCTTTCTCAGGTACACTTCTTTTCTTGC
>NW_009231245.1:24659-29827 GCF_000690835.1 Fulmarus glacialis | reverse complement strand
CTTTCCCTTTCCACCTCTCCTTCGCACGTGTTCTCACTCTCTCTGTTCCTTGCTCACTCCCTCCTTCCTTTTCTTGTATGCTTACGCCCCCACTCTCTTTCTCCCATCCTCCCTTTCTTCTAATATGTTCATGCTTTCTTGTGTGCTCCCTTTCTCAAGTGCTCTCACTGTCTCATGCTCTCGCTTTCTCATGTGCTCACTCTTTTTTCTGCACTTGCATTTTCTCACATTCGCACGCATTGCACCCTTGCCCCCACTTTCTCTTGTGTCCACCCTTTCCCCCACCCTCATGCTGTCTATTGCTCTCTCTCCATTTCGCTTTCCTGTTTTCTCCCTTTTCTCTCTTTCTCTTTCCTACTGTCTCCTCTCTCTCCTTCTCCCTCTTTCTGTCATGTGCACTCTTTCTTGTGCATGCTCCCTTTTTCTCATGTGTGCTTGTTATCTCATGCCCTCCATGCCCTTTCTCTTGACTCTGCACTATTTCTTGCAACATTGCGCACTTTCTTGCAAACTCATGCTTGCTCTTTCTTACCCACTCACATTAGCTTTCTCACACGCACTTTCTTGTGCCACCTCTATTCCCCGTACTCTCCCTGTTTCTTGCTCCCTCTCCCCTCGCTCCTTTCATGCTCTCTCGCTCTCTCCCTTTCTCCCTCTTCCTCTCTTTGTCTTTCTTCTTTGTGCACCCTTGCTTTTTCTTGCAAGTGATCATATTCTTTCTTGTGGCCACTCCCTTTCTCACATCCATGATTTTCCTCACACCCTTGCACCCTATCTTGCGCCTTTTTGCCCTTTCTTGCAACCTCACTCTCACTCTTTCTCATGCCCTTGCACTCACTGTCATGCGCACGTTCTCTCTCCCTTCCACACTCCCCGTTTCCTGCACACACGCTCCCTCTTTCTTGAGTTCTCTCTTCATGTGTTTCACGCCTTCTTTCTCTCCCCCCCTCACTCGTTTTCTCTTTCATTTTCTTGTCATAGTTTAACCTTGTCTCTTCCTCTCTATCCTCCTCTATCTTTTTATCTCTGTGCATCTCTGTCTCTCCTTCTGTTTTTGCTTTATCCCTCTCCCTCACTCGTTATCTCTTTCTCTCTCGCATGTGCACACGCACTGTCATATGCACTTGCTTTTTATCACACATGATCATGCTTTTCCGTGTTCGCTCACTCTCTTATGCCCTTGTTCTTTCTTGCACCAATGCACCCTTTTTCGTGCCCCCATTCCCGTAATGTTACCCTCTTTCTCGTGACCTTGCACCCTTTCTTGCAACCTCGTTCTTGCTTTCTTATGCCCTCGTGCTTGCTTTCTTTCTCACACCACCTCTCTTTCCTAAGCACCCTTATTAGTGCACTGTCTCCCTCACAATCCCTACCTCACTCATTCACGCCCCCTCATTGTCTCCCTCGCTCTTTCCCCTCTTTCTCTCTTACGCCTTCTTTCTCTCCCTCTTTTCCCTCTCTCTCTCATTCCCATCATCTTTTTCTTTCTTTACTTCTCTCTCCTCGTATTCTCTTCTCCCTTTTTGTCTCCCCCTTTGTCCCTCCCTTTCTATCACTCTTTAATGTGCTCACTCTTTAACTCCCTTTCTTGTATCCTTATTCTTCCGCCCTCCTTGTTCTCACAACCTTGCTCTTTCTTGCATGCTTGCTCTCCTTTGTTTCTTGCGTGCTGGCTCTTTTTTTTGTGCCCTCACATCCATCCTCTCATGCCCACTCTTTCTCATGCAAGCTTTATCTCCCTCTTTCTCGAGAGCTTTCTTTCTTGGGGGTCCTTTATCTCTCTCTCTGTCTCTCTCTCCTCTATCTAGCTCTCTTTTTCTTACATGCACTTGCTCTTTCTCACAGTTGATAATGCTCTTTCTTGTGCTTGTTCCCTTTCTCTCAACCTGTTCTCTTTTTTGTGTCCATACTCCCTTTCTGGCAACCCCCATTCTCATGACCTCACCTCCTTTCTTGTGACCTCACACCCTTTCTCTCAACCTCATCCTTGTTCTTTCTCATGATCTCATACTCATTTTCTCATGCATGCTTTCTCTCCTTCTGCCATACTCTCTCTTGGTTTCTGGTTTGGTCCCTCTCTCGATCTCTTTTTGAGTTTTATCACCCCCCCCTTCTGTCTCTCCCTCTTTCTTCCTCATCCCCCTCATTCTCCCTCATTCTTGCTCTCTTTCAGACACTATCTCTTTCTTGCCATCTCTCTCACACACTCAAACTCTTTTTTGCACACTTGCTCTTTCTTACACGTTGGCTTTCTTTCCTGTGCCCTCACACCTACCTCTTATTGTGCCCTCTCTTTCTCACACATGGTCCTGCTCTTTCACCCACTTGCTCCTCTTCTCATGACCTCACTCTTTTTATTGCACCCTCATGCCCTTGCTCCCTTCCTTGAGACATCACTGTCACTCATTCTTACACCCTCATGCTCGCTTTCTTGCACTCCCTCTCCCTCTTTCTGGAGAGCTCTCTTTCTCATAGGTGCTCCCTTTCTACCTTGCATGCATTAGCTGTTTCTCACATGCGTACTCATTGTCACAAGCTATCCTGCTTTCTTGTGCTCGCTCCCTTTCTCACACCCTCTCTGTCTCGTGGCCTTGCACCATCTCTTACACCCTCTCCCCCATTCTCATGACCTCATCCCCTTTCTCACAACCTCACTCTCACTGTTTCTCATGCCTTCACGCTCACTTTCTTGCACATGCTTTCTCTTTCTTGCACAATTGCTCTGTCACACGCCATCTCTTCCTCACATGCACCCTTTCTGTACTATTCATGTGATCTCTCTCCCCCTTTCTAAACTCTCTCATGATCTCTCCCACTCTTGCCCTCTCCCTCTCCCTCACTCTTGCCCTCCCTCTCTCTTGCTTTTCCCCTCTTTGTTCCCCCCTAATTTTCTCTCATGGGCACTCTCTTTCCCACCCATAGTTCCTTTCTTGTGCCTACTCCTTTTCTCAGGCCATCACATCTTTTCTTGTGCCAGTGCTTTCTTTCTAACACCATTGTGCCCTTTCTTGTGACCTCACACCCTTTCTTGCACCCTCACGCTCTGTTTTTCTCATGCCCTCATGCTTGCTTTCTCATGTGTGCCATCTTTTTCAGCACACTCTCTCTTTCTCATGTTCTTTCTCTTCCCCCCTCTTCCTCGCATTCTCCTTCTCTTCTTTCTCTTGCATGTGCACTTTCCTGCACCTTTGCTTACGCATGCTTACACTTTTTTTTGCACACTCCCTTTTTCGAGCACTTGCCCTCTCTCATGCTCTTGCCTTTCTTGTGCTCCTTCTATTCTCTGTGCTTGCTTTCTTGTGCTCTTGCACTCTTGCCCTCAACCCTGCCCCTTCTTGCACTCACCCTTTCCTGTGCCCTCATGTTCGCTCTTTTTCATGCGAGCTTTCTCTTTATTTGTGAGTATTCTTTCTCATGTGCACTCTCTCTCTCTTTCACCTCTTGTCTCTCATGCGCTCTCTCATGTGTGCTTTCTTTCTCACATGCTCACTCTCTCGCATGCAGGCTTCATTTCTCATGATCTCTCCTTTTCTCATGCCCTTGATTTTTCTCACACCCTCATTTTCTTGTGCCCTCACACCCTTTCTCAAAACCTTGTGCTAGATCGTTTTCGCACCCTCATGCTTGCTTTCTCACATACGTGTTCTTTCTCAGTCCACCTCTCTCTTTTCCCCAGTGCCCCTTTTCTCTCCTTCTTGTGCTGTCACTCTCTTTATTCCTCATGCATTCCCATTCTGGAGTGTTCCCCCTTTCTTGTGGCCTTGCTTTTTTGGTCACCTCCCTCTTCCTTGCACCCTCATTTTTCCTCACACATACTCGCTGTTTCTCATGCAACCACACTCTCACATGCTTATGTGCTTTATTCCACCCTTGCGCCTTCCTTTCTTGTGCCCACCTCTTCCCACGCCCTCACACTCACTGTTTCTCAAGTGGGCTTGCTTTCTCTTTTGATCTTTCACACGCACTCTTTCTCTCCCTCGTTCTTTAGAACTCTTTCTCACACGCTCTTTCTCTCTCTCTTGATCTTGCCTTCCCTCTCTCTCACTTTCTTGTTTTATTTAGCGTTTGCTCTTTCTTGCTTTCTTGCTTTTTCTTTCTCACCCTCTCTCTCTTACCCTCTCTTTCTGTCATGCTCACACTCTTTTCTCATCGATGCTGACTTTTTCTTGCACACTTGCTCTTTCTGGATATTAGCACGCTCTTTCTCATGCCCACTCCTTTTTTCACGCCCTCGCTCTCTCTCTCATGCCTGGTCTCCTTGTCACACCTGCACTTTCTCACAACCTTGCACCCTTCCTTGCGATCTTGTGGCCTTTCCTGCAACTGTGCACTCGCTCTTTCCCACGCCCTCATGGCTCACTTTCTTCCTCATGACATCTTTTTCTTGCACCTTTCCACACATTCTCTTTCTTACACACTATTTTCCTCTTTCTTCTTGTGTATTCTTTCTCACACACTCTTGCATGCACTCACTCTCTCTCATGCCTTTGCTCTCTCACTTTCTTGCCCATGCTCACACTCTTTCTGTGCATCGCCTTTCTTGAGTGCCCTCTCTTTCTTGCACCTTTGTCCCTTTCCGTGCCCTCGCTCTTTTTGGTGCCCTCCCTGAGCCCTCACTCTTTCTCATTCCCTGGCTCTTCCTCACATGCACTTGCTATTTCTCATGCGCTTTCTCTCTCACACACACACTCACGTGCTTCCTCATGCACTCACACCCTTTCCCGTGCCCATATGCTCACTCTTCCTCAGGCAAGCGTTCTCTTTCTCATTTGAGATATCTTTCTCATGCGCTCTTTCTTGCCCTCTCTCACCCTCATTCTCTCTCTCTCATGGTTTCTCTCACTTGCTCTCATGCATTCTCTCTCTCCCCCTTTCTATCTGGTCTCTTTCTCTTCTTCACCCGCTCTCTCTTCTTGTGTGCTTGCTCTTCCTTGTGCACTCGCTTTTTCTTGTGTTCTTTCTCACGTGCACACATGCTTTCTCATGGGCTCCACTTCTTGCATGCATCCTCTTTCTCATGCCCTCACTCTTTTTCATGTGCTTCCTATTCCTCATGTCCTCACTTTCTCATGTGCACTTGCTCTTTTTCCGCATACTTGCTTTTTCTTACACACCTGCTCTTTCTCGCACCCTCGTGCTCCATCTTTCTCACGAGTCTCTCTCATTTG
>NW_009231245.1:0-24641 GCF_000690835.1 Fulmarus glacialis | reverse complement strand
CTCTTCCACTCTCCCTTTCTTAAGCACTCATTCTCACATGCCCCTCCTTATGCTCTTCTCCCTTTCTCTCTCGTTGTCTCTCCCCTCTTCTTCTCTCTCCCCATTTCTTTCCCCTCTCTCATTCTTGCTCTTTTCCTCCCTTCTCTCTTTCACATAGCTTTCTTTCTCTATTTGTCTTCTTTTTCTCTCTTTTCTTACCCTCCTCCTCCCTCTTCCTCTCCTCCCTCTCTCTTTTCACTCTTCCTCTCCCTCTCTTTTCCTTCTCCTTTTCTCTCTCTCGCGCTCTCTCTTTCACATGAGCTCTCTTTTATGTTTTCACCTCTTAATTAAATACTCTCTTCACCAAAATTCTCTAATATTCCCTATTGAGGGAGAAGTATATGGTTACATTTTACATTGCAGAATCCTGGAAGTGTGTAATAAGGTTTTAAACTCATCATTTTTGTCTAGAAATGCTCAATCCACAACTTCAGACAGGGAGCCTGAACCATTATTGCTACATGGCAACATAGTTACAGTAAGAAAAAATAATATTCTTATGAATAAACGCAGTTGCTGTCAAAACCCAGGCTCAGCTGGCTATTAGGAGCATAAGCCATGTGTAGTGTCCTTCATAAGCCATGAGCCACTTTCCCAGGAAGCATTAACTCTTTAGTTCCTAGAATAAAGTCCAATATATAACTCGAGTATTTTCAAGAGATTCCACTTGTAATATTTCTCCCACAACATTTATCTTGGCTTATCAAGACACTAGTAGACTGAAACAAATAAAGATCTGTAGATAAACATTGTGGTTGCAAAAATTAGTCACGTCTTTGAACTGCTGTTTCACCATTCAATAATATTGCCTGTAAAGCTTTACATATTAACAATATAACTTCAAATATACATCTGTGTTTATCTTCTGTACTAGAGGAACAAATGTTTTTAAATAATAATATACCATGTTAATTTCAGTGGTATTGCTCTGCTGTAAGTCACACTGCTATAAATTTGATTTATTCTTTAATTAATGCAGTTAAAATCAGTAATCAAAATTCATTGGAAAGATATTCAGTGCAGATCAAAGTGGCAACATCTAAAATCTAGGATCATTAGTTAGAGTGTCTTTAGTTTTACCATCTGCTTTCATTTAACTCTTGAATTATGGAATGTGGTGGTGTGTATATGTAATCCTGGCTCTTGGAGTTGTGGGATAAATGTGAAAATCTTAGTTTCTGCTAACATGTTTATATTCTTGGCGATTGGAGAAAAGGAGCCCTTACATATGCATTGTAACATAGAGTTCAAAAATTTGAATGCAAATGGAAATTATTTTTAATTCTAGCCATTATTTTGGGGGCCTAAATCATGACTCTCAAATTCTGGGAGCTGGCAGCATTGTTGCTGTTTATTTCTAAGGAATAGGATTACCTTTCTGCATCAAATCAACTTTTTCCCATGAAGAAGTAGTACTAACTATAAAACATTTTTATAGTTTATATAGAAATTTTCATGGTTTATAGTTTCCATTGTTTTCAGAGGAATTTTCATGTAGTATTCTGGTGGAGATATACACCTGATTTTACTCATTCTGAGCAGTTAATGTTCATTTTTGCTTTACCCTCAGCTTTACCCCTGCCAATCTGTGGAATCTAAGCCATAATACTGTGAACTCCAGCATTTGGGTACTTACAATAACCAATTTCTATACGCTTTTTGAAAGAAAGAAGTAAATAAAGGATTTCAAAAGATAGGGGAGGAAAATTGCTCTTTCTATTTTGTAAACCACAGAAACTGCTTGATTTTTTAATTACTATTATTTTAATGTGTTTACAATTGTTCATCTTTGCAAATCTGTTTAAATATATTTTAGGAGGGCTCAATGGACAGCTTGTATGAGCCTGTCCCAGAACATCAAGAACCCAAGGATGCAACTACTATTGACAGCCAGGTTAGCACTCCAGCAAGCATGCATGTAAACTGTGGACCACCTGATAGGTCTATGTCTTTGGTAAGTAAAATTTAATTGCAAAGTATGCAATGTATTTTGCAAAAAACTGTTACTCTGTATGCAGGCACATGTGTGTTCAGCTTAATTGACAGTTTGAACTATTTAGGCTCTTTAGAGCCACTGTTCAAATCTCATCTCTTAGCCAATGGCCTGATTTCTGTCCAGTCTTAACAAGCACTCTTGAAAAACAGGTCATGAGTTTCTATGCAGCTAGCAGCAAAGTGAGATTAGTGCAGCTTCACTGTATGAGGGAATTTCTCTTTGCAAGTAATAGCATATGAAAATGCTGGGTACAGATATTAGTACTGTACAGGATATTGGTGTCTTTGGTTGTCCTTTTTATTAACAAAAAAATGCATGTCTAAAGTGTGAGTTGTATGAATTTTGTGATGGCCTTTGGAATAACCTTTACATTTTACAAGACCTCATTAGGTAAACATGTGAAGGAGGTTGTCGTCTGTTTTTTTTTCTTCCTAAACAACGATACCCTACTTAATCCTTTATTATTGGTATGTTGTTGGTATAATATATCATTGAGGCTTTGACAAGTACTTAACATAGTATATTAAATTTCATAATCTTTTCATTTCATAATCTCTGTTCTCTGCTTTACAATGTTCCTTCATTTCTAATTACTATCTCTATCTATAGCAATGTATGATGTGGTCTGGTGAAGGAATAAAGAGAAAACAAGGATGTTCATTATTCAAAGAAGAGAGACTGTCATCTCTTCAGAAATTATGCCAGGCTTTACCCATGCAGGCTCTGGGTTAGGTACTGGATACCTATAAGACTGCTGGGCCTATGGTGTTGCAATATCACAGAGCAGGTTTGCACACAGGATTTGCGTGGACAGAGTACTGGAGCTGGTGGGATAGGCGAATGGCTGGGGAATTGTGTCATGCACTTGTTGAATTCCTAGAGGAATGGAAATAACTTGTTCTTCTCAGACCTTTCTGCTGCAACCATCTGACTCCGCGCATGTCTCTCTCTTCCAGATAATCACCTTGGTGCTTTATATAATGGTCCTGGTTTTGAGAGCGTAGCAGTGCAGAGATCTCAAGATGATTCCTCACAGCATCAGCACAGATCTATGAGCCTGGGCTCTGAAATGTGCCCGCATTATAATTTTACTGTAGTAGGTGGAAGATGCTCTCCTGTGCGACAGGTTTCTCCACACTATGAGGTTGTGACCTTGTTATTATAAAAATGAGCCACCTCTACTCTGTTCCAGCTAAGTGTGTTTGATCATGGTTGTGAAACATGGCTGTAAGCTGATCCTAGCATGCTTGCAGTATGTCAGTTGTGCGAAGCTCTAGCTATTTGCTAGGGCTGTGTTACACAACCATATCGAAACATGCCATTCTACTAACAAAGGTAGACATTATAGTTCATCTCCTACATCTATTCAGTCTTTTTCCCCTTTGCTGTGACTACAAACCAACTTAACTTTGTCTGATAGATGTTTATATCTGCTAGACAAAGTAAAATGAAAATTGAAAGCAGATTTGTTTTCTGGTTTGTGCCCAGCATGTGACATATGACCTCCTAATATACTTTGCAGTAGATAACTACTATCTAGTATGATAGAGACACATCCCTAGCACTGTGTTTTGCACCGGGTTTTCACAATGTATAAGACTAAGAATTGAAAGTGCAGTGATAGGTTACCTCAGGCTTTTTGTTTCTTGCTTTTTCTTGTTTTGTTCTTTTTTCTGATTTGACAGCATTACTTCAGACTCTTCATTATCTTAGTACAGAGTTAGGATTCATAAATTTTTCAGCTAAGTAAAAGTAATCAACCTATTCAATACAGAACTTCATTTTTATTGAGACAGCCTAGAGAAGCAGATTTGCTACTAGTATAGGATTAGAAAATCCTGTACGTTAATCTGAACAAATTGTAGCAAAACATTTTTCACACTGCTCAATGCTGTTTTAGTGGGATGGCACCGCATAGTCCATGAAGATACGTGTACAGGAATGAATAGAAAAATCTAGCACTTAGGTTTCTGTTAACTCTTATCACACATTTCTGTCTTCCTAAAGGAGATATTTTAGTGATGGCACATTTATTCATCACTAAATTTAAATTTCATCATCAATAAAAGTAATGGTAAATGGGTAAGCAAACTGTTGGCTCACTAGATATTAACAAGAAGCTTCCTAGGACTGGCTGTGGGTTTTATTTTGTTCTGTTTTGAGAGAATATTCAGCTCAGCACTTAACTAAAAATAACGGCTGGATGCTGTGTCACCGTGCTGGCTGTAGAATCAACCTGATTATTTATAAAATACTTTCTAGAAATGGAAAACAAGATTAGTGATGACGTGTCGGCAGTAAGACTTATGGGAAAATGCCGGTAAGGCCAAAGGACTATGTGTAATCTTATCTGCTATTTCTAGCATGTGAGTTATTAGACCTACACCTTGGATGAAGCCGTTAAGCTTATTAACTGAGCCCATTTGCACTTCTGTCCCATTTTTAATTCCGTCACTTGCTTCCAGGCTGCAGGGCGGCCCCCATAGCATGATAAATTCAGAACATTATTGGCTCCCTCAGGCCCTGATTCAGCCATCTATCATTATTCAGTAATGCACATACTTAAGTGCACTGCTAAGAAGGTATGGGCTCAAGTGTATGTTTAAACAGTCGGCTGAACCACGGCCATGCAGATACCACAGAGCTGTTAAATCTCCTCAGGGTGGAGCAGCCTGGCACGGCACATTTCCTCCTTAGGAGGCTTTGCCCCTTTCCTTTTTCCTATAAAACTTTGGAAATCAACAGGGCAGGCGTTCAAGGCCTGTTCCCCTCAACTTAAAAAAGCGAGGCTTGTGCTAGAGGAAATTTTTCGTTATACTGCAGCAAGGTAGTTATTTTCTTGCAGTTATCTTGTCTGTTGTGATTTGTCCTAATCATAACTGGGCTGTGACATTCTTCTGGAGACATGGGAAATATAGAGTACAGTGGTCACTGAAGCTGTGCAGGACATAATTCAGTGAACATACTCTTTGGACACTTTTTTGAACCGTGATTATTTTTGCTCCTGGCCAGATATCTGGATGAAGACACATCCTGGATGAAGAATAATCTCTTTTTCATGTACACTGTTTTTCTCCTTCACATCACTTAGAAGACCTGTTTAGTATACAAAATGTTTTGCCTGGGATGTTCCCACTCCGGCTTTGTATGGTACTGTCTTGTGCCTGTTATACATACTTGCCTTTTGATTTTAATCCTCTCAGGGAATTGGCCTGTGAACTTTTTGGTTACTTTGCCTGCTGCTCAGCTTCAGTAATATTCTCAGACAGAAAGAACAAAAGTATATTTTCGGATTGTTTTTGAACCTTATACATAGCAAAGCTGAATTGGATCTTCTTCAGAAACAGCTGGTAGCCAACAGTAATGAATCATATGGGTGCTCTTTGCCTTAACTATGCTATTAACTGGGAAATGGAATTTCTACCTCTTGCAGCTTGGCGTTACAGTCTTCTACCTCATGAGCTGTCTTAAGCTTCTCAAGAAGAGTGTCTTCAGTATTAAAACTATTTTTATATATTTCCTGTCAGATTGCAATCACCAAATGTCATGAGATCCACATATTTTTCAACTGCTGACTGTGATATGATCGACTACCCTGTATATCAGAAAAGTGCCAAATAATTTATCAGTCTTTTGAAGTTATTGCCTGGAAAATCAGTCATGATACCTGCTTTAATCTGCAGTGGTATTTGATTCCAGTGAGGGAAAGAAGAGGGCTAGTTATATGAAATGATCATTTCCCTGTTTGCAAGTCTTAACAGACTCATGTCTTAACAGACATAGGTGCTCTAGCTTTCTCAGCCAGCTTGTAAACAACAGAGGGACTCATTCAATTCTTTAATTCAGAGTTATTAGATAAAAGCAGGGAGGAAAGGACTTTATTAATAATTTCATAATGCTGAGTTTCCACATGTGCAGTTTGTTTTTAGGAAACAGATTGTTCATATTTGGGACAGGGAAGGAAAGAATTGTTCCCATAAACAAGGTAATTATGCACTTCAGAGAATGTGGAGAGTAAAGTCTAGATGAACCTTAATTTACATTCTAAGAGAAAACATGTTTTTAAAACTGCTTAGTTTCTAGTTTCAGATTAAAGTTACATATGATTTTAAGTATAGTCAAATACTGAAAAGATACTTAAAAAAAAAAACTACAGACGAGAGTAATTTATTCTCGTACCCTAATTTAGCCAGCTGATTCAGACATAGCAGGAAGAGGTGTGTCGAATAAGAGGTGCCATTTTTAAATGGCCATTTAAACCCATTGTCATATTTCATTGTGGCACTGCATCCCATGATGGCCAGTGAACTCACATCAGTATCACCTCGATGTGTGATGTAATGCCATACATGCATCTTTTGCTGGATATTAAGAAACTGATGCTGAATCATTGGTTTCAAATCATGGAGCAAATGATTAAACCTACAATTCTATGTTTCATGTTCCACACCAGCTGTTTGGCAATATGAATTAATAGTCTTTCCAGGTATATGGCCACACTGAGGTTTAGAGAGGGCCCTGTCTCCAATTTTTTCCCTGGATCTATACAGATTCTAACTTACTATATCTTTTGGTCTCTGACCTCCATGCATAATGCTTCCTTTAAGAAGCCTTTTTGAAATCAAATATTTGATGTTTTTAAATGAGATGTTGACACTACCCTTTTAAAAGAGCTTTAAAATCACTTTTTCAACATTTGTCAAATTCTCTCTGTGCCTGTGCACCTCATCTAGTCATTTCTTTAGAGTTATTGAAAAGATTTGTCCCAAGACTAAAGTGCTGAATTTCTTTTCAGCAAGAAATTTATCTTACATTGCTTTCAGTATTTCAAAGTAGATGATAAATTCTGTATACTCTTTTGATCTGCACACAACATCTGTGAACAAATCTACACATGCAAAAAAATTCTGTGGAAACTGCATACAATTATTAGCATTCACAAATGTCCAGGGGCTAACAGGACCTCCTACACTCAACTAAAATAACCTTAGTGCAGTAAAACAGCCTTTTCTTAATGCACTGTCCTGAAGAAGCTTAAAAAAATCTATGATGGGTTTTACCGAGAGGAGTGGAAAAATATAGAATGCTCAATTATGCACTTACATGGTTTTATGTAGTACATGTTTTGGCTTTTCATCATGCAACCTGGATGATATCTTTAAATTACTGTGGTCAAAGCCATGCTGATGTAGATAGTATTACACGAAGGAAATAAATTGAACATAAGAATGTGAGAAATAGGTCCATACACTGAAGTTTTCATATTTGTAAAATAATGAATGGTTATATATTTTTTTTAATGTCTCTTGTTGCACAGCAGATTGAAGTGGCATTCATCATGGACATTTTTATCCCAGTTTCTGCTTTCCAGGCTGGAAGAAATAGATATGAAAGTGATACAGTGCTTTGATATTCTGTCTCAGGAGATATCAAAATAGTATAGGGATCAGAGATCTCTTCTGTCCTAGCATGACATCCTCAGGTTTTCTTGAAGTTAAAATTAACTTCAAGTCCCAGGGTAACTGCAACAGCAAAGATGCAGTGAGATGTTTTGGCATCACTTGCAGATGCAGAGGCACCCTTTTGTTTACTCTTTCAACACCCACATAACTCTTCTCTTCCTTCCCACATCTTGTCAGGGTACATATCATCTGGGCCCTGGGGGCTGAGTGATCTTGCCTCCAGGCCAGTGCTTGGTTCTGATTTGGTGCCCCTCAGAGCTTTGCCAGGCTGACTTGCACAACTTTCAATTTTACTCGCAGGGTTTCCTGCTCTCTTCCACATTCCCCTGCATGTAATGGGGTTACAGAGTCTGCGTCCTTCTGTGTCGCCCAGAAAGCCACATCCCATTGTAACGTGTGGGTATTTTATCCTCATAAAATTTAAAAGAACCATACTATGGAAGAAATATGATATACATTCTTGGGGTAAGAGTCTTGTTCTCTGGTTTTTCAGGGGTATTACAGTTGTCACTTCTTGGGAGCCATGGATATTGAAGCCTGCTAAAATCAGGACACATAACTACATATATTCTCGGCTGCACTGTGTCCTCCACAGCTTCAGCTGTTGGAAAAAGAAAGACTGGAAATGTTAGTGGATATTAAAAACATGCATCAAAAGTACATCATTCAGTGTCTTTCCAGTGAGGAAAATATTATGTTTGGATTAAACATTTTTGATTTTCATAGACTTTTTTTCTCTATCTTTTTAAAAGGAATTTCCTGACTTTGAGAACACAGTGACCAAAAAAAGAAAGTAAGTTGAGACCAGTTCGAGGTCTACACAGTGTCGTTATATTTGTCTGTACCTTTCATCCTTGTTTTATTAATGTTTGCCAATATTGCTTTAATTCTCATAGAGTACATGTATTAATGTTGCAGTTGGAAAGCAAGTAACAAGCTTGTAATGCATTACTAAAGCTCTTTGCCATGATTTTTTCATACACATAAAGATTTCTTCCAAAATATGAGAACGAGGACAGCTAAAATCAAATGCAGTTAATCTGAGCTTGGTTTAACCATATGTCTGCTCTTCTGAAAGATTGAAGTGGTAACCTATTTTATAGCATGTTTGTACCATTGACCTGATAATCTCCTGAAGAGTTTTTTGTTTGTGTTTTTAATCCAAGTAAAAAATTAGTTTGCAAAATGATTCGGATAAAGCAGGTCAGACTGTATTTTATCAAGTGTATTTGTGACAGCAGCATGCTTTGCAACCGTTTGTTAAGACACAATGCTATGGTTTGGGTTAATGATTAATATATATTAGTAAGCAGAGGAATTTATTTTGAAAATTCTTTTTTGGCTTCAGGTTGAAGGCTATTGCATTACTGATGTGGTCCCCTTCAGATGAAATCTGAAATCCTGCCTAATGGAATGATAGAGACAGATCTTATCTGTCTGGCTGTGACAGACATGAAAATCCCTGGAATTTATTTTTTTTTTTTCATTTTTAGGTGGGGCTCCACTAAATTCAGAACATCAATGTTATTTATGTCTATTGCTGAGAAATTTCAAAATAGATAAACATTTCCAAGAAAACCAAGAGCTCCTTTGTCTTAAGTAACAGTTTTAGTCTATTTCTCGTCATCTGGTAAAAACACTAGTAACTTATCAACTGCAAACACTCAGTCAGAGCTGTGAGATCTCAGTTTTCTGTGACCAGCCAGGGCCCTGTGAAAATGCTCCCCAAATTGCATTAATTAAAGCATGGACATAATTCTATTATTCACAGTTTTCTCTCATTCTCTAACACTTTTCAGGAAGCCAAACTACTGTGTAGGCTTTACCCAAGTTTTACTCTACCAAGCTCTACCAAACACGATGCAATCACCTAGCTGCCTAAGAGTCTCCTGCTTAGATTAGATCTAAGTCTGCCCCAGGAATAGAAATAGTAGTCTATAGCTACCGTGTAAAATCTCACAATGCAAATGAAACTATTCTATTCTAAAACTAATCCTCTTCTAAATTAATTATTAGCATTTAGAAGGGTTGTCTAGATCATTTGACTAATCAATATAAAAAATGAGTAAGCTGGATGAAAATAATTTCACTAAACATGAAAAGATTTTGTAATGAAAATTGTGAGTGTCCAGCCATCACTATGCTGGCATGATACCCCCACTGATAATGCAGAAGTTTTCACATTGGACTTTTCTGTAGATATGGAGAAAGTGAATGAGGAATTATCATTCTCTTTTTCTTACAACAGAGCAACAAGGAAGCACCAAATGAAATAGAGTAGCGGAAATAAAATAAACAGAAATACGCCTTGTTTAGACAGTAAGAATTAAATTGTGGAACTCTGAAAGCAAAAAGATCCAAGTGGTTTCAAAAGGAACTAGTATTTACATACCAGTTCCTTAAAAAAACAATAGTTCAGTTGCACCCTCTTGCTCAGAAAACCCTTCAGCACCTATGTGCCTGAAGTTGGGAGATGGATCTCATTTTTCTTTCCCTTCTGCTGATCATTGTCACAGATTAGAGAGCCTTTGGTCTCATCTAGTACAATCTTCCAGCTTAATCCTCTAGGTCATAAATTACTATCCATTGGGGTTTTTATGGATAAAGTGAAACAAATTAATTCACAGGGTAAATCTTTGTTAATTCAAAGATTTCTTTTTCTTCTGTTAAGTTAGTATATGCTTTAAGTCATCATCTATAAACCACTGACCACAGGTGGACGCATGAGTTAGGGCTATTCCTTGATGTAAATGTGCAAAACGCTCCAGGTTTATTTGGGTAATAAAATGTCACTCAAGGTCGTGGGGATGGTATGTTCATATGTAGCTCTGGTTCAATCCATTACTATGTTGCCAAACTTCAGACACTAATTTCTAAAGGTTGTAGGACACTTCAGATCATGTCTAAAGAAAAGTATCTCTTATTTTCTTCCTGATGGGCTCCCTGATTCAGTCATGAATTCTTCATTCCAAAAATAAACTTGAATAATGTATTTTTACAGAATGGAAACTCAGAAGCTTTCAGAGCTTTGTGTGGCATCTGGGAGCAGATGATTGGGTGAATGAGAAAAGCCAAGTAACTCCAATTAAAGCCAGTGGGAATTGCACAGCTAAATCCCTGTGCCCTGCTTTGAAGAATTAGGTTGGAAATATCCATATTTGATTAAATGTGCTTTCGTTTTTCATTCTGAATTTCAGCTAATAGTAAATTCTTTTAATTCTTTTAGATCCATCCAGAAGTCCATGTCTGAAAATGAAGCATTTGGTTAGTAACTGCTTAAATCATTTACTGTATACTTGCTAATCTCACAGAGCCAACTTTAATTAAGGGCCTGATTTGCTTTACAGCTGTTGGAGCAAACGCAAAGGAAAGAAAAAAATACAGTTAAGCTATCAATAGATTCCCCGCCCCCCGCTTCCCACAGACACATTTGTAGGTAGATATTGAAAACAAACTAGTTAAACATAGAAACCAAATTGAGATTTAAAGAACCTATTATGGGACAGCATGAGAAATACTTAGCCTGTCCAGTGTTTCTTTTAATCATTTCAATAAAAAATTGAAATATCTCTAATCTAATAAAATTCAGGTCCCTGCCCATTCCCATGTTAAATTACTTTGCTTCAGCTTTCACCAACAAGATCACCAAAGAAGAAATTCAGTTGTTTTTTTTTTAACCCATCCTGACACTGCATATTATTAGCCACACTTGTGATTCAATGGGTTCTGTTTTGTAAATCCTCTGTAGGAAATAATCATCAGTTTCTTAAAAAGTAAAAGTACTATTTTTTTCAGTGAGAGCTTCCTGTTAACATTCTATTATTTATTCTCTGGAGTTTAGGTTTAGTTGTTGTACCTAGCCCTTACTGAGTAAAAAGGTTGTTATATCTGCCTGTAATGATGCAGCTATATTTCATAACAATGTGTCTCAGATAGCTGAAAGTTCCCCTATGTTAAGACTTCATTCTGTAGCCCTGCACTGGGAAGACTTTCATGCCGAACAGTATCATTTGGTCTACAGCATCCAGCCTGTAATGAATTCCCAGCACTTGACAGAATCGACAAGTGCTCTCATAAAGAAAATTTTCTGACATCTAGTGAAACCTAACATTAAAAAAAAACCAAAACCAGAAAGCACAAAGACTTAATAGTTATCAACATGCTGTGAAGCATGACTGCTTTGAAGTTCACTGAGAGAACAGAAGAATGGCCATCTTGTTCTCAAAGCCAACCTAGTTTCTCCCATTCAAGCTGAGACAGTACTAGCCTTGGAGCATGTGTGACACAGATGTGGGCATCTTTGATGCTATTTCTTGCTAACACACTAGCTGGCTAACTGTAAAATTAAATAATATTTATACAATTCCTGGAAGCAAAATAAAGGCACAGATGTTCTGTGGTCTCCTAAGTCTTAAAACCAGGATTAAGATAGCAATCGTTCTGATCATGTTTTAACAGTGTTAAATGAGATATTAGACAGCAGCAAAAGATGAGAAAACTTGAAGTCTGCCCACAATAAATACCATCCGTCCGTCGAAGTTCCTATATTGTGAAGTCATCAATTCATTTCTGTTTTTGAGCAGAGGCTACAGTGTTCTGCAAGCTTGTTTGATTTGCATTCTGATGCTATTTTTATAGACTTTCCTGTTATTTCACACATTTGCTATGAATTCAGGTGACTGCTCTCTGTGCTTTTACTTTAGACAGGAAAAATATGAATGGCACATTTTGGCAGGGTTCCAGGAAGCTGGAGAATGATTCGTACATCAGAAGGCACTGTCAGCTTGAAGGTAATTGCTAAACATATTTCAGCTGATTTTGCATTTTCCGCAAAGTATTGTAAAGGGCACCTAGGAAAATTTCTCATTTTTCACCAATAATCTAGCTAAATAATTTGTCAAGTCCTTTTAAGATTTATCTTGTCCTCAAGGGGGAAAAAAAAAGTAGTTAAAATAAAGCTTACCTTAAAACTGGGAAGCTAAGAACACACTCTGTGAGCAATTCAGTCTGTAGTCCACAGGCCAAAAAAGACTTCCACTACAGTAAATTGCCATAGTCGTGTTGTATAGGGCTTGCCAACAATAATATGAGCCTATAGTAGGAATCCATGTTCCCTGTACACTTTACACTGCTCCAGGTATCCAACAGGAAAACAATAACATTTCCCTGAAAAAAACTCTTGTGACAGGTGCAAAAGAAAGTTGGCAAAATTTTGTAGGCAAGTGTTTTGTCCAATTCTCTTTCTAAACCTGTTTTGACCAACTTTATTGAAACAACCTTACAGCTATATATGGGAAATCGCTAGTGACACTGTTTAAGAGTTGATCAGTATAAATTCATTAAAATAACTATAAGAAATAATAAGTGAGCAGTCACCTTGTCTATTTAAACATAAACTGGACTTTTAAAAATCAAAATGCTTTGATAATCTGCCTAATGTTGCTTCCAGGAATGGAATTTGTATTTGTACTTTTTAAAGTCAAGGTAGATCCATTATAGTTGCCTAATCTAGCAGAAACAGAAACCAAGATATGTGAGATTAAAGTGGATGCGTGTTTTGTTCTCTACTTAAGCCAACAAAGTGGGAAGAGGGCCACTGTCTTAACTTTTAATATCTCCTGTATAAATGGTCTAGATATCATCCACTGTTAAGTGATTCCGCTGTTACCTGGATATGCCAAAGAAAGCACAGGACAGGGTACCAGCTTTCCCTCTGGATTTCACTCACTTCACCACTTGAAGATAAACTCTTAAATGTTTGGAAAATAGATCTGAAATTGCAATACCTATTGTATTTGCCCATGTATGGACAAATTTGTTTTCTTGGAACCAGAACCAGAAATAAGAGATGACAGGAAAATTTAGAGGAACTCTGCTCTTGTGATGAACTGATGAGGGGAAAAGGGACCTTCAGTGAGTCTCATTGGCTTGCAAGGGAAAAGGTTGTCATGATGGGTGAAAGAAAAATGAGGCATTTGCCTCAAGACAAGTCTTACTCTTAACCAAAAACGTTTTTGAATGATTCCTCAAACTACTCCAGAGGTTGTCAGTTTGGAGGTGGAAAAAGGCTGAATGAGAAAATGAAGTTTTTGACCTTCCTCCAGAATCTTTTCTACTCAAGACTTTTTTTTACCCTTTTAAGTATCCAAAGCATGCAAAAGAAGCAGTGCACATTTTAAAAGCTGACAAGTGTTGTAATTGAAGGGCAGGGGCCCAGAGGGAACAGGAAGCAAAGCTGGCAGCTAAATAAAGATCTCCCTTTCCCCTACTGCAGTAAAATTATTTGAAGGGAAGTCCCCTTCACACAATGGTGAAAACCATTGCAAGGAGATTTACAGTGTATCACTATTGATCAAGATAATTTGTCACTATTGATCAAACCTTTCCCTTAACAGAGATAATCCTTCAAGGTCTGCAAGTCTATTGCATAATATGAATTTCTGTCAGATATAATAAGCCATATGTGGCGGCCAGCATAGACTTCTCTACTTACTTCAGAGCTGTATTCACAGACCTGATCCAAATCTCACTGAAGTCAATGAAAAGACATCCACTGATGCTGGTAGCCTTTGGAATAGGTCCTTAATGCTGCTGTGTGTATAACCTCTACAAAAATCAGTTTTCCAGACTGATAAGGCAGTAAAAAAATATATATCCCACAGACACAATAGTGGAATACCTGTCTTTGCTCACAAGCCCAAACCCAAATCGTCAGTACCAGATTTGCAAGCCTAGAAGTATCATTGTTGAAAAAGTTGACTATGCCAGTCACAGTCATTGGGCTTCCATGAAAGAATATTATGGAGAAGAACAGAAAAGAGCTGACACCTCTCAGAGTCAGTGGACATAATTCTCCACTGCTCCTAATTCACTCCACAGTAACATGACTTGTAGCCATTGCCAGACTAGAAGAAAAGAACACTGCAGCTTACATATAACTTTTACATGTTTTGTTTTTTTTTTTTTACCCATATACCCTATTCCATACTTCAGTGGATTGGAGAGCTGATTTAAGCAAGATTTAAGAGTACTGCAGATGCATGTTATAATGGCTAGCAAAAGAGATCATGGTTGGGGGAGAACACTGAGATTTGCTTTAATAACTTGCTGTTCATTTGGTTTTGACCAAAGTTACATTAAAAACAGTGTCACTGTAAGTAGTCTTTCAGGCTAACGTCATTATATGTTGCCCCACAGTTCTTTGTGATTCAGCTGCAAACAGCTGCTGATTAATACTGGTTTGGACGAGACTGTAAGAGGACTTGTGGGCACAGGACTGAAAACTGCAAGACTTAAGTCTCAGAGTAAGCTTACAGAGCACAGGGGCATGGTGTGCAGAGATGCTTGAAGAAGATGAAAACAAATTAGCCTGAGGACCAGAAACAACCCAGTTATGTGAAACTGGTGTTGCATAAGCACTGCTTGACATGACTTATGCTGCTTCTAGAAGACCAGCTAGCTCTATATTTAAATAAACAACTGGATTGTCAGACACCTGGCCCTCCGTGACTTCAAGGAGACTTGCAGGTGCTTGAGACATCTTAAAATCTGGTCAGTCAAGTTAGATTTTGGAATGTGACATATTTTTTGGAAAAGCTTTTGGTTTTATTGTAACCATCAAGACATTGTCCTATAATCATAGAAGCTCTTATAGAAGCCTCCAAAGGCAAACTCGTGCAATGAAATTTTCTGTGACTCATTTTTCCTCTTCCTGTTGATGCACATGGCAAATAAAGGAAATTATTCGATGGGGTTTTCTAGGCAGCTGACCTATGGTTTCAAGGCGGAACTAGGATATGAAAAGAGTGTTGCTCTTTTTTGTCTGATGCCCAGATTGTAACTTGTGAGTTTTAATCCAGTCTTACAACATCCAAGTTGCAAAATTATAAGGAAGATTATTTGTTACTGTGTTACAATTTTTGTTTACAGAGGATTTTCTTTTAGGAAAAATAAGAATTCTAAAAAAGTCTCTTGATTCAGAATTTGCTTTAATAATAACATACGAAAATTTATGTGCTAACTTGCGGCCCTTTAACTGTTTCACTCACGTGAGTTTAGGGTTTTTTTTGGCTAGCTTTACACACATTGTGGTCTCATTTAGTTCCAACATAAGCATAGGCATTTTGAGGACTGGGATCTTACTTACCTCTTTGAATATGAATTTTCATGGTCATGTTCAAACACTTTTTTTCATGTGATAGCTGAAGAATCTCAGTCACTTGGAATTATTCACTGAATTAATCTTTCCTTTTTCTGTTGATTGCAGACAAAACAATGCAGTCAGCCTCACCTGCCTCCAGTTAGCCTTTGTGGATCTGTATGTTAAGTTAGCTGTCCTTTTGCAAACAGAAGAATTACTGATGTTGTAAGGTATTCCTCAGCAGCAATAAGGAGGCCCTTAGGATTAATGAGAAAAAAACCCCAACACATACTTACTGGTTTCTAGTAACCTTGAAAAATAGGACAGCGCTTTGGGCTGTGATTAGCAGATAATTTTTCTTTTGTTTTTTTCCTGCAAAATAACTGTGTGCCTCTGATATCTGTGTTGATGGAATCTAATCGCTAGGGCCTTTCTACGGTAGTGTAATGGTGGATGCTTTGCCTTAAGAGTGGGAGTAAGAGTAGATCTTTCAAAGTAGACTTTAAAAGTAAACTTCTCAAAGAGTTGTTTGACCTATTATTGCTCATTGTTGTAATGAAGATAATTACTCTTCCCATGCAAAACATTAATTTCTTGGAAGAAATGGGAGGACGTTCATCCTTTGAAAGGAATTTCTAATTTAATCTAAACTAAACAGATCTCAATTGCAAAGAACATTTTTGCCCAGGGCCTTCATTCTTTATATGAATGTTCTACAGTTTTCTGCTGTAAATTAGCAGGGCAAGAGGAAGCATTTGGTGGGATTCTGCGTTAGTAAACTGAGGACTAAGTACAGATGAACAAGTAAGCGCGAATGAGTTTTCGTTATGTGAGTCAGTTTGCCAATTTGTTCTGTAGTCTTACTTCAAAGCAGTTTGAGATAAAATGCATGCTTAAATGATATAAGATTAAGTTCAGAGAGTCAAAATGTCAGCTCAAAACATCAAGTGCAATTCAAATGATATTCCTCAGAATAACTTAAAACAAGACATTTTAAAACACGTGTTTTTTTGTCATAATTTACAGAAGGTAATATTATTGGTGATGGGATACATTTGCTGCATGGAAAGAAGCTAGAAGAAACCACATGCCAGGTGAAAGAACTCCTTCCTTTTCAGAATCTAAAATTTCATTCAAATAAAATGCGTATTTCTTGCTTCCATTCAGTATTTGCCTAGCCTAAACTTCATACTCAGTATGCCTGTGTATTTTAGAAGCTGAGTTTAAAAGAGATTCTGGTGACTACCTGAGTTATGCAGCATTTTCATTAGGCAGACCATATAGGTTTTAATACTTAGAAAACTTTTTCTTTCCTTGAGTGAATACATTTCTGTTAAATCGATGTGTAGGAATTGTGTCTAGCAAGATCTGTACTAAGCGTTTAGATAAGTCTTGCATGATCCACATGGGCGTATGTATCCTAATGCTTTCTGAATTTCTATAAACATATACCGTATCTCCTTTTCATAATACTACATTAGTTATCCCACTAATATATATAAGCAATGAAGGAATTCTGACCCTTGGGTTTGAAGAATAGTAATAACATAAAAGTAGGTAACAACCCATCAGGTGGTGAGCAGCAGAGAGGTGGGGAGAAGGACTTGCAGCTGTGGAATTAGAACAAATGGCATTTGCTTTTTATTTCACTTCCAGTCCAATGTTTGCCCTGATATATATGATATATATGATATATATGATAATATGTTACTTAAAGGGCCAATTCATATCTGTTGCAAATCAGCTTAGCTCTGCTGATTTCACATGACTCAACAGTTACCCAGTTTGGGAATCTGACTAAAAGTGTTTTACACACTCCTATATATGTGTGTGTGTGTCTAAATGAGGAATTAAGACAATAAATTACTTAAAAGCTGAAAATCTGGTAGACTTTCCTTTACAGAAGAGTATTACATTCAAGGTGAATATCAAACTTTATAAAAGGCTCCAAGCTGAGTTTCCTCTGCTGTTTCTATACAATGTCAGGAGTCCTTTTGGATGTTTATGTTAAAAGAAAGAAAAAAACTGTACATGCATCACCCTGAAGGCATCTAAGGTAAGACAGAGAGCTGTGAAGACCCAGACTTTAGGCAGTGCTCATCTCCAGTGTAGGCCAGAGACAATCTGGCTTAAAAAGAAGACAAGTCAAATGATCTGTGTATGGGGGACAGATGACCGTATTGGTGACTTTAAAGCCAGGGTGTTCCAGTTTTCTCCTGCTTTCCCTCAGGGTTTTATCTGACTCTGTATTGTTAGTTTGTTCCCATGATTATCTCCTCTCCCCGCTGCCAAAAAGTAGGTGGGGAGGAAGGAAAGGAGGAAAGAACTCTTTTCTCTACTACATCTCTCATTCTCTTTCTCTGTTCTCTTCCTCTCGCCTTCTAAGTATTAAAAAGACAGATTTTTCTTTGATTTGTCACAGCAGTTCTTCCCTTAGTGTGAGGGATCTCTGGCTCTGCCCCTATCCTGCCATGGCAGCCTCTGGGCTGACTCCTGGTTAAGACCCTGGAGGCCGCTCCCCAGACATGGTACAATATGAAGGGAAAAAGGGAAGAAGAAGCAAATAAGGCCTATGTTTGCTTTAAGTATAAGTTTCCTTAAAATCTCTTAAAGCATCTCCCCATGAACCATTCACCCCATTTTAAAAGCAATTTTTGACTTCTCTAACTGTTTGAAGATGCTTTTTGGGGCGTGTGACTAACAAGCTGTAGAGACTTGGATACCTCCAAGCTTTGGTACCAATTTAAGACCTATTGAACTTGGCTTTTACAGCTTGCTTTTTAAAATTTTCATTTTTTATGACATTATTTTGAGTTTTAGTGATTATTACCTCTGGCCTTCATTATCATCAAGATAACATTGATATAATACCCTTTTAAGCTTCCAAAACAGTCTGATTATGTCTGTTTTCATTTGCTGTACTGCATTATGCACACAAATAAGGAAACGCTGAGAGAACAGCATTATGGGGCAAGCTCTCACACTTTTTCTGCAAAATCAGCACAAATGAGTGCCTTTATGAAGTGCCTCTATGCTGATGCACACAGCATGGGGAACAAACAGGAGGAATCAGAGGTCTGCATGCAGTTGCAAGGCTGCGGTCTCATTAGGATCACAGAAATGTGGCGGGATAGCTCACACAGCTGGAGTGTAAGCTGCCATGGATGTCACTCCTATCTTCAAGCGGGCCAGAAAGAGGATCTGGGGAACTACAGGCCAGTCAGTCTTACCTCAATCCCTAGGAATGTAATGGAGGAAATCCTCCTGGAAACTATTCCCAAACATATGAAGGACAAGAAGGTGACTGGGGGTAGTCAGCATGATTTTATGAAATGGAAATCATGCCTGACCAGCCTGATAGCCTTCTACAATGAAATGACTATCTTGGTGGAAGAGGGGAAAGCAGTGGATGTTGTTTATCTTGACGTTACTAAGGCTTTCAACACTGTTCCCCATAACATCCTCACGGACAAACTAATGAAATAAGGACTAGAAAAGTGGACAGTGAGATGGATTGAAAACAGGTTAAACTGCTGGGCTTAAAGGAATGTGACTAATGGGTCAATGTCCCGCTGGAGACCAGTCCCTAGTGGTCTACCACTGGGGTCGATCCTGGGTCCAGTTTATCATCTTCATTAATCACTTGGACGACGGGACAGAGTGCACCTTCAGTAAATTTGCAGTCAGTGCAAAACTGGGAGGAGTGGCCGATGCACCAGAGAGTTGTGCTTGCCCATCAGAAGGCCTTCAACAGACTGGAGAAATGGGCAAACAGGAACTTCATGAAGTTCAATAAAGGGAAGTGCAAGGTCCTGAACCTGGGGAGGAATAACCTCTTCCGCCAGTACAGGCTGGGGGCCAACTGGCTGGAAAGCAGCTTTGCAGAAAAAGTCCTGGGGGTCCTGGTGGACACCAAGTTGACCGTGAGCCAGCGATGTGCCCTTGGAGCAATGAAGGCCAACATCCTCTTAGACTGCATTAGACAGAGCATGGCCAGCAGGTTGAGGGAGGTCGTCCTTCCCCTCTGCTCAGCAGTGGTGAGCTGATCCACCACATATGGGTGCTAGGTTCAGTTATTGTCTCTCCAGTACAAGACAAGCAGGGAAAATACTGGAATAAATCCAACGAAGGGCCATGAAGATCATTAAGGGACTGGAACATCTGTCATATGAGGAGAGGCTGAGACAGCTGGGACTGTTCAAAGTGGAGCAAAGAAGGCTCAGGGGGATCTGATACATGTGTACAAACACCTGATGGGGGGAGTAAACAAGACAGAGCCAGACTCTTCTCAGTGGTGCCCAGTGACAGGTTGAGAGGCAATAGGCACAAACTGAAATACAGTAAATTTCATTTAACATAAAGAAAGCACTTTTCTACTGTGAAGAGAAGTCAAACACTGGAAGAGGCTTCCCAGAGAGGCTGTATAAAGTCCACCCTTGGAGATACTTAAAACCTTTCAAGACACAGACCTATGCAAGTTGCTCTGGTGGACCTGCTCTGAGCAGGGAGTTAGACTAGACAACCCCCAGAGGTGACTTCCCGCCTCAGTCTGTGTAAGTCTGTGATTCTATGAGACATGGAAGAGTCAAATTTACAAACAAGAGTAAATAGAATAGATGAATATTTTAGGGTTTTTTTCCTCTCTCTCAAAAAAAAAAAAAAAAAAAAAAGAAAAAAGAAAAAAAGAAAGCAAATAAGCTTCCCTGAGTGCTTCACAAAAACTTTAATCCTTCCCCATTTCCTAAATAGATGCTCACTTCATTCTGTAAGTGCTGGAAAACAGGGGCTTGGAACAGAAGTACAGGTTGAGGAAGACAGCATGAACAACACTATAACATTGTACCTTACCATAAAAAATAGCTTTGCTTTCTGCATTTATTTTTCATATCTTTGTTCTTGTTTGTTCATGTCTAGCAGGGCTCCCTTGATGGCTCAAACCCTTCGTAGCATATTGGGAAGGACATAAAACATGAAGTAATACAGTCTTTGGGGCTAATACATTTTCAAAAATGTTTCATGCCTCATTTCTCACGTAAATTCTTAGGTTGCATTCAGCCTTCAAAGTGTCATTCATATTCATGAAGAAAAAAGGCTAATGTTCATTACTTTCACTGATAAGCTATAGGCACTGTCAGGCTTGCCCACTAAGGACTGCATCAGTGCCCCAGGGAAAGTGTATTCTCATGGTGTTCCTATCACGAGGACATTGTGACCAAGAAATGGATTACAGGCAGATGATGAAAGTGTATATAGTCTTGTCTTTGCTTAGTTATGAGGATCCTCCCATTTTCTCTGCATTGCTAAGCCAATTCAAACTCACACCCTTGGGGCTCAACATCCTAGGCAAAATGAGGTGAACTGAACAAGACTCTTTTTAGAAATGCATCAGTGATACTTGCTCCTCAGTTGGGAGGTTGCTGCTGAGGAAAGACTTCTGTGGCTTTTTTGTTCATTGAGAAGAGAGAGCCAAGATCTAGGATGAGACCCAACCATCCCATGATATAATGCATGGCTCTGCCACTGTACCACATACACTGTGATGTCTCCAAAATGTTACCGAGTCCCAGATAACTAAGGAAATTAAGACAGCTCAATATCAAACTGATTTCAATGGGTGTCAGCTGGTGTATGTCAGCCACTGCTTCTATATGAACACAGTACTGGGTTGAAAGACTGCTGAGCTTTCAATCTGTATTCAATGACATGACACTAATTATGTTTATTCATCTTCTTTACGTTTCTTTTTTAATTTTACTTTTCTTACCATCTAGGTTATAAACTATGAGCAGTGGATTCCACCACGAGATCACAATCGAAGTGTGGCTGGTAACAGTGAAATGGTGAGTTGCCATGAAAATTTTTTTCATCAGCAGCTGGCAGCCTGGAAGAACATGCTGGTTTAGTAGGATTACCTTTACTGTATGTAGCTTCCCCAAAAGTTGAAAGATCTTTATCCATATCCATGCTATTAATCATGATATCTCTTTATCTTTTATAGAATACCTTATTATTGCTCTGCTATTAATCATGATATTTCTTTATCTTTTATAGAATATCTTATTATTGCTCTGTGATTCCCAGGAGAAAATCTGCCTATAATCCTAGCCTGCTTAGTTTGACTCTGCAGTAATTTTTGAGTAGCTGGAGTACCAGACTAAAATAATGGGAATATTTAAAGGTCAGATATGTATGGGGAGGAGCACATGAAAGAAGTTTGTACAGTGCTTGTCTATATGTTGGTTGACTGTGACTTTACTGACATTTTTTAACATAAAATTTATCCAAATTCAGTGGATTTTATAGAACTAACTCTTTGTATAAATAGAGCAGAAAGTTCTCTATCATCATGTACTGTTTTAATATTCACTATGTGCAGCAAGGGTATTACTGAAACTTTCCAAAAATTTCTATGGTACAATAATGATAGCACCATGACACAGTAAACATACAGTAATTTTTGTCTTCTCACTATTACACTGTACCCTGAATTTAACTGCATAGGTAATCATGATTAAATCATTGCAATTCTTTGGGAAAGGCAAACCAGTTGAGGAAAAATCACAGAGATTAGACTCTGCCGTGACTAAATTCTTTACGCTGAGAAGCGACATACTGTGCAAGTACTTTTATTGAAATTAATGCAGTTACACCCAGGAACGAGAGTGCTCAACAGGACTGAGATTGCTGGAATCTGACCAACAGTGTTTTACACTTAGCTTCCAAATTGCTGTATTTTTGTCACCAGGTTAATCCTCATAACATCTCAGTGGGCAAAGATTTCCAAGGTATTCAGAACATCTTAGGATAAACTGGAAACAGTTTATCAGACATAATTTAGGTCTTTTTTTCCTGTAGTACATTTTTATAAGTGCATTTTTAAAATGTATATTTTTTGTTCAGAAGTATTCATGGACACTTCATGCAAATTATTTGCAACTAAAGGGCAGCCTGGGATTTACTTTTTTACACAATTCATTTTTATTTGTGGTGTGACATGATTTTGCATGACTAAAACCTGTTAAGCAGGGAAATAAAGAATATTCTTGTTCATGAGGGGATTCTTTCCTTTTAGGTAGCTTTGCTTATAGATTGGGCAAAACACAAGCACAGCTACAATATTCAAGTGAGCAAATGCTCTGACCCTAGAACATAGAGGGGGAAAAAGATTAGAAGTCTTTAAACGTGTTTTAAATGAACAGCTTTTTATGAGTGGAGACTTACTGCTCTGTGCACTGGTCTTCAATATTCCCCCATAATTCCTTTTGGAACATCTTTTCCCTTTCACAGAGAAGCAAGGTACTGGAAAGTAGCACACTCCAAATTAGTGTACGTTACTGGTCCAACCAGTAGCGCTGCACGTTCTGTCACTGCACTTCCTTCTCTCACCTCCTGGACAGTGGCAACTACAGATACCAGATTCCAGATAACACAAACAGCAAGAAGAAAATTGCCTGAAACCAGAGCATAACATTTAACGGGTTTTTCCCACTTTTATGTATGCTTTCACTACGCTGTGGCTGAGGGTTGCTAAGACAATACACCAAAACTGAGACCAGGATGGGCAGTTCACCTGATTGTCTGGTTTCTACATCAAAGAATGTTTTACCTCTGTTCAGATAGGCAGCTAAACTTCTGGATTTGAATGCTTCGGTAAATCAAAATAAAATACTTTAAATTTAAAAGCTGTCCTATCACTAACTGATACTGCATGAGCTTTTTTCTCCATAAAAGAGGGTTACTGTATTTATTTAAGCACTTATGAGATTTCACTAACAATAGAATCTGCCAAATGAGTGCTTTTAAGGTAAAGAGGATTAGAGCTTGCCATTAATAAAATTAGCTGAATAGACTATCTTCCGTTTATCTTGATGTCTCTGATGGAAATCCCAGATCATAACTCAAAGTCATCATGTTGTTTTTGTATCATTATTTATGAGTGAACAAATGGTTATTACTACAAGAGATCTTACATTAGAGCAATATTAGCATTTAAACCCACTGTGATTTATTTTACAAAGATATCTCACAATGAGAGACTGAAAAAATACACCTCAATTTCTCTCTTTAGTTAATCTAAAACTGCAGTCCTACTATCTTGAATTTGGAAGAGGGGAGACGGGTCTTGAAATACAAATCAGAACATGACTAATCTAGGGATGCTTGGATTTAGCCCGAAGTGGATGATGAATACTCAGATACAAGCTGTAAAAGGGTCCTAAGCTGAGTAGAGCTTTAAGGTGGATCTGCTGAGACCTTATCCTACAGTGAAGATCTTCAAGAAGACCTAAAGGGTTTTAAACTCAAAAACACTAGGTTTTATTAGTCTACAAAATAAAATAATTAATTCTTCAAATGGCAGAAATTGAAAGCGCCTAGGTTTTGTCTATATTAGTAATATGTGAATATCAGCACAGCAGAACAGTTGGTGCTGATGAGCTGGTGTCCATACTATATGCATTATGGGGGATCTACCTGTGTTCAGATCCTCTCTGTTGGACATCCAATAGTAGCTGAAGTTCATCAGTTGAACTTCTGGAAAGCATCTTTCATGTTAATTTCATCTGCTATGAATTCAGTTTGTGGCACTTTGAGACCAAAATGCAGCTTACAGGGATAGCTGTGAAACGTACTTCAAATATACGCCCCTGATCGAAACTAAAATACTAATGTAAGCCATAACATACAAAAGACACTGGAGACATGAAAAAGTGTTTACTTTCAATTCTCTGGCTTCCTGCTATGTTCCAGTGGCTGAGTCCCAGTTCCCAGGACAGTCTGCAGTCTTTAAGGAATGTAACATGCTGCTGAGAAGGGAGTCTAAACCCAAGTGCTGTCCACCATGGAAACTTCTGCATTACTCACTGTGTTTAGCAAGAGGAGGACTCCTAAGATCCTACCCTTAAGGAAAGAAGTCAACATAGCTCCATCAGCATGAATGGAATCATACTAATTTATATCAGCCATGAAGGAAACCATTAAAGGTGTATCTAGAGATAGACTAATA